>NW_026600215.1:883518-933561 GCF_029448725.1 Salvelinus fontinalis
TTTGCTCTAGTGACTATGACCCGGGCTAAGAAGCTGCCACCACAGTGGAGAAATGGAAGGCCTCAGTCTGAATGTTACTGTGGTGGCCATTGATTCATCAGTCTCTGGTTGTATCCCAAATGGTACCCTATATACTATATAGTGCACTACTTTTGACCAGAGCCCATACGGAGAATAGTGTGCTATTTCAACCACAGTCCCTGTAAGAACCCGCTCTTTGCTCTCCATATCTGTCTCTCCACAAATCACAGAAGACACATAACCTACAGATGTAGGATCTTAATGTGAGCCAGTTTGCTACAGCAGGAAATGAATCATGTAGTAATAGGAATTATTATGTGAATTATATTTAATGGACATTTTTGTAAGGGTTGATAAATTATTTGTGAAGGACAATCAAGTCTGAATCGTAAATTACAAACTTCCGAAGCCTTTTTAAACCTCAAATAGACTACAAGTCTTTTGATTTTTTAAAAACTTGATTTAACTAGGCAAGTCAGCTAAAAACACATGTTTATTTACATTGACAGCCTAGCGGGGAAGATTTAACTGCCTTCTTCAGAACGACAGATGTTTACCTTGTCACCTCAGGGATTTGATCTAGCCACTTTTTAGTTACTAGCCCAAAACTCTAACCACTAGGCTTCCTGCCATCCCGTTGTGTAGTGCAGGGAAGTTCTCACGCAACAGTCTGATGAAATGAACATCCTACAGTATACCTGTACAGCTAATCAATGGCCTCTCCTGTTCTATAAATGAGATTATAAACTGGGTGGTTCTAGCCCTGAATGCTGATTGGCTGACAGCCATGGTATATTAGACCATACAGTACACCACGGGTATGACAAAATATGCATTTTTACTGCTCTAATTACGTTGGTAACCAGCTTATAACAGCAAAAAGGCGACTCTGGAGTTTGTAAATATATGCCCAATGTATTACGGCTAAGGGCAGTGTCAAGGCTCTCCGCCATGCGTCTTGCTTAAGAAAATCCTTTAGCCTTGGTATATTGGCCATATACCACACCTTCTCTGGCCTTATTTCTTAACCATAGGGACCAGAACCCCTTAGGGAACAGGGGCACATTTGGGACACGTACAATGACTCAAATAAACAAATAAAGTATCAAAAGCAGGATACGGTATTGAGAAGACGTAATATCTACTGAGGAGAGGTAATATCTACTGAGGAGATGTAATATCTACTGAGGAGATGTAATATCTATTGAGGAGAGGGAATATCTACCGAGGAGAGGTAATATCTACTGAGGAAAGGTAATATCTACTGAGGAGAGGTAATATCTACTGAGGAGAGGTAATATCTACTGAGGAGAGGTAATATCTACTGAGGAGAGGTAATATCTACTGAGGAGAGGTAATATCTACTGAGGAGAGGTAATATCTACTGAGGAGAGGTAATATCTATTGAAGAGATGTAATATCTACTGAGGAGAGGTAATATCTACTGAGGAGAGGTAATATCTACTGAGGAGAGGTAATATCTACTGAGGAGAGGTAATATCTACTGAGGAGAGGTAATATCTACTGAGGAGAGGTAATATCTACTGAGGAGAGGTAATATCTACTGAGGAGAGGTAATATCTACTGAGAAGACGTAATATCTACTGAGGAGAGGTAATATCTACTGAGGAGAGGTAATATCTACTGAGGAGAGGTAATATCTACTGAGGAGAGGTAATATCTACTGAGGAGACGTAATATCTACTGAGGAGAGGTAATATCTACTGAGGAGATGTAATATCTACTGAGGAGATGTAATATCTACTGAGGAGAGGTAATATCTACTGAGGAGAGGTAATATCTACTGAGGAGAGGTAATATCTACTGAGGAGAGGTAATATCTACTGAGGAGAGGTAATATCTACTGAGGAGAGGTAATATCTATTGAGGAGAGGTAATATCTACTGAGGAGAGGTAATATCTATTGAAAAGACGTAATATCTACTGAGGAGAGGTAATATCTACTGAGGAGATGTAATATCTATTGAGGAGAGGTAATATCTACTGAGAAGACGTAATATCTACTGAGGAGACGTAATATCTACTGAGGAGAGGTAATATCTACTGAGGAGAGGTAATATCTACTGAGGAGAGGTAATATCTACTGAGGAGAGGTAATATCTACTGAGGAGAGGTAATATCTACTGAGGAGAGGTAATATCTACTGAGGAGAGGTAATATCTATTGAGGAGAGGTAATATCTACTGAGGAGAGGTAATATCTATTGAAAATACGTAATATCTACTGAGGAGAGGTAATATCTACTGAGGAGATGTAATATCTATTGAGGAGAGGTAATATCTATTGAGGAGATGTAATATCTACTGAGGAGATGTAATATCTATTGAGGAGAGGTAATATCTATTGAGGAGATGTAATATCTATTGAGGAGAGGTAATATCTACTGAGGAGAGGTAATATCTACTGAGGAGAGGTAATATCTACTGAGGAGAGGTAATATCTACTGAGGAGAGGTAATATCTACTGAGGAGAGGTAATATCTATTGAGGAGAAGTAATATCTACTGAGGAGAGGTAATATCTATTGAGGAGATGTAATATCTATTGAGGAGAGGTAATATCTACTGAGGAGAGGTAATATCTATTGAGGAGAAGTAATATCTACTGAGGAGAGGTAATATCTACTGAGGAGAGGTAATATCTACTGAGGAGAGGTAATATCTACTGAGGAGAGGTAATATCTACTGAGGAGAGGTAATATCTACTGAGGAGAGGTAATATCTACTGAGGAGAGGTAATATCTACTGAGGAGAGGTAATATCTACTGAGGAGATGTAATATCTATTGAGGAGAGGTAATATCTACTGAGAAGACGTAATATCTACTGAGGAGACGTAATATCTACTGAGGAGAGGTAATATCTACTGAGGAGAGGTAATATCTACTGAGGAGAGGTAATATCTACTGAGGAGAGGTAATATCTACTGAGGAGAGGTAATATCTACTGAGGAGAGGTAATATCTACTGAGGAGAGGTAATATCTATTGAGGAGAGGTAATATCTACTGAGGAGAGGTAATATCTATTGAAAATACGTAATATCTACTGAGGAGAGGTAATATCTACTGAGGAGATGTAATATCTATTGAGGAGAGGTAATATCTATTGAGGAGATGTAATATCTACTGAGGAGATGTAATATCTATTGAGGAGAGGTAATATCTATTGAGGAGATGTAATATCTATTGAGGAGAGGTAATATCTACTGAGGAGAGGTAATATCTACTGAGGAGAGGTAATATCTACTGAGGAGAGGTAATATCTACTGAGGAGAGGTAATATCTACTGAGGAGAGGTAATATCTACTGAGGAGAGGTAATATCTATTGAAGAGATGTAATATCTACTGAGGAGAGGTAATATCTACTGAGGAGAGGTAATATCTACTGAGGAGAGGTAATATCTACTGAGGAGAGGTAATATCTACTGAGGAGAGGTAATATCTACTGAGAAGACGTAATATCTACTGAGGAGAGGTAATATCTACTGAGGAGAGGTAATATCTACTGAGGAGAGGTAATATCTACTGAGGAGAGGTAATATCTACTGAGGAGAGGTAATATCTACTGAGGAGAGGTAATATCTACTGAGGAGAGGTAATATCTATTGAGGAGAGGTAATATCTACTGAGGAGAGGTAATATCTATTGAAAAGACGTAATATCTACTGAGGAGAGGTAATATCTACTGAGGAGATGTAATATCTATTGAGGAGAGGTAATATCTACTGAGAAGACGTAATATCTACTGAGGAGACGTAATATCTACTGAGGAGAGGTAATATCTACTGAGGAGAGGTAATATCTACTGAGGAGAGGTAATATCTACTGAGGAGAGGTAATATCTACTGAGGAGAGGTAATATCTACTGAGGAGAGGTAATATCTACTGAGGAGAGGTAATATCTATTGAGGAGAGGTAATATCTACTGAGGAGAGGTAATATCTATTGAAAATACGTAATATCTACTGAGGAGAGGTAATATCTACTGAGGAGATGTAATATCTATTGAGGAGAGGTAATATCTATTGAGGAGATGTAATATCTACTGAGGAGATGTAATATCTATTGAGGAGAGGTAATATCTATTGAGGAGATGTAATATCTATTGAGGAGAGGTAATATCTACTGAGGAGAGGTAATATCTACTGAGGAGAGGTAATATCTACTGAGGAGAGGTAATATCTACTGAGGAGAGGTAATATCTACTGAGGAGAGGTAATATCTATTGAGGAGAAGTAATATCTACTGAGGAGAGGTAATATCTATTGAGGAGATGTAATATCTATTGAGGAGAGGTAATATCTACTGAGGAGAGGTAATATCTATTGAGGAGAAGTAATATCTACTGAGGAGAGGTAATATCTACTGAGGAGAGGTAATATCTACTGAGGGGAGGTAATATCTACTGAGGAGAGGTAATATCTACTGAGGAGAGGTAATATCTACTGAGGAGAGGTAATATCTACTGAGGAGAGGTAATATCTACTGAGGAGAGGTAATATCTACTGAGGAGAGGTAATATCTATTGAAGAGATGTAATATCTACTGAGGAGAGGTAATATCTACTGAGGAGAGGTAATATCTACTGAGGAGAGGTAATATCTACTGAGGAGAGGTAATATCTACTGAGGAGAGGTAATATCTACTGAGAAGACGTAATATCTACTGAGGAGAGGTAATATCTACTGAGGAGAGGTAATATCTACTGAGGAGAGGTAATATCTACTGAGGAGAGGTAATATCTACTGAGGAGAGGTAAGATCTACTGAGGAGACGTAATATCTACTGAGGAGAGGTAATATCTACTGAGGAGATGTAATATCTACTGAGGAGAGGTAATATCTACTGAGGAGAGGTAATATCTACTGAGGAGAGGTAATATCTACTGAGGAGAGGTAATATCTACTGAGGAGAGGTAATATCTACTGAGGAGAGGTAATATCTATTGAGGAGAGGTAATATCTACTGAGGAGAGGTAATATCTATTGAAAAGACGTAATATCTACTGAGGAGAGGTAATATCTACTGAGGAGATGTAATATCTATTGAGGAGAGGTAATATCTACTGAGAAGACGTAATATCTACTGAGGAGACGTAATATCTACTGAGGAGAGGTAATATCTACTGAGGAGAGGTAATATCTACTGAGGAGAGGTAATATCTACTGAGGAGAGGTAATATCTACTGAGGAGAGGTAATATCTACTGAGGAGAGGTAATATCTACTGAGGAGAGGTAATATCTATTGAGGAGAGGTAATATCTACTGAGGAGAGGTAATATCTATTGAAAATACGTAATATCTACTGAGGAGAGGTAATATCTACTGAGGAGATGTAATATCTATTGAGGAGAGGTAATATCTATTGAGGAGATGTAATATCTACTGAGGAGATGTAATATCTATTGAGGAGAGGTAATATCTATTGAGGAGATGTAATATCTATTGAGGAGAGGTAATATCTACTGAGGAGATGTAATATCTACTGAGAAGAGGTAATATCTATTGAGGAGATGTAATATCTACTGAGGAGATGTAATATCTATTGAGGAGAGGTAATATCTATTGAGGAGATGTAATATCTATTGAGGAGAGGTAATATCTACTGAGGAGATGTAATATCTACTGAGAAGAGGTAATATCTATTGAGGAGATGTAATATCTACTGAGGAGATGTAATATCTATTGAGGAGAGGTAATATCTATTGAGGAGATGTAATATCTATTGAGGAGAGGTAATATCTACTGAGGAGATGTAATATCTATTGAGGAGATGTAATATCTACTGAGGAGATGTAATATCTATTGAGGAGAAGTAATATCTACTGAGGAGATGTAATATCTATTGAGGAGAGGTAATATCTACTGAGGAGAGGTAATATCTATTGAGGAGAGGTAATATCTACTGAGGAGAGGTAATATCTACTGAGGAGAGGTAAAATCTAGGGCTTGAGAATTTGTACTACTTGACTATACATTCCAGTGTCAGGAGTAGCAGTGAAACATTCCAGTGTCAGGAGTAGCAGTGATACATTCCAGTGTCAGGAGTAGCAGTGATACATTCCAGTGTCAGGAGTAGCAGTAAAACATGACATCCAGGTGTCAGAGAACAAGCTGAGGTTTTGGTTACAAGGTTCTGCTACAAACGAGACATAAAGACCACACAGATGTCAGATCATAAAAACCGCCTCTGAAATGGCACCCTATTCCCTATATAGTGCACTACCAGAGCCCATACAGCCCTGGTCAAAAGAAGTGTACTACGTAGTGAGCCCATTTCAGCCACCAGCAGAGTGAAAAGGAGAGGCTGACTACAGCTGTTCTTCTGTTGTGTTTTATGCCCTCTCAGGTTGCTACTGACCTATCCTTTCCCACGGTGATGTGAAACTCATGTAAGGAGATCAATATTAATGTGTTGTTAATAATGCAACAATCACAGACGGACGCGGTATTATACAGCGTAACAATATGACGAGCTGTCATATTTGCATAAGCATCTACCAATCTGTAGGACTGACTGGTTCTCTAAAGACAGAACCTATTCCATTTAGTGTCATAGCTTGAACAACAAACAATGCCTTTGAGGTTGCGCACAAGGCAAAACTTTGGAGAGAGGGACAGAGAGGGAGAGGGACAGAGAGAGAGGAGGGACAGAGAGAAAAAGAGAGGAGAGAGACAGTGAGGAAGAGGAACAGAGAGAGAAAGAGAGAGGAGAAACAGAGACAGAGAGGAAGAGGAACAGAGAGAGAGAAAGAGAGAGGAGAGAAAGAGAGAGAGGGACAGAGAGGGAGAGTAACATAGAGAGAGAGAGGAGAGACATACAGAGACAGAGAGACAGAGAAAGAGAGGAGGGAGAGACAGACAGAGAGAGAGGGACAGAGAGAGAGAGAGAGGAAGAAGAGAGAGGGACAGCGAGAGGAGGGCCAGAGAGAGAGATAAAGAGAGAAGAGAGACAGAGAGAAGAGAGACAGAGAGAGAGGGACAGAGAGGGAGAGGAACAGAGAGAGAGAGAGAGGTGGCAGAGAGAGAGACAGAGAGGGAGAGGGACAGAGAGGGAGGGACAGAGAGGGAGAGGGACAGAGAGGGAGAGGGACAGAGAGGGAGGAGGGACAGAGAGGGAGAGGAACAGAGAGGGAGAGGGACAAAGAGAGAGGAGGGACAGAGAGGGAGGAGGGACAGAAAGAGAGAGAGGTGTTTAACTGGCCCACCACTCCACCCTGGACTTGAACAATCTTTACGACCAGGTCCTCCTATACAAGGCAGCAGTAGCCCTCCTTTGCCCGGACCCTAAAGAACATAAACCTCAACCACAGCCCCAACACCTCACACTGGAGCAACAGATCAATAGACACCCTGCCCAGACCAGCGAGACACTCTCCCAGACCCACATGGTTCTACACATAGGTCCACGCCGAGAGGACCTACATCCAAACCACAGCACGACCAGCCACATCCACACCCCAACCCCAACCAATCAACACGCCCCCAAGTCAACACTGCCCACACCCCATTTAGCCCCCCTCAGATCAGACCTATGACCCTCCTGTCCTCCCCATGCCCCCCACCCCCTGCAAAAAGAGTTTCAACATGAAAGTCACACATACGCCCAGGCCGTGAGCAGGCAAACAGGCCCAACCCCCACTCTTACACTAGCCCAAGCCAATGGCATGTTCCAGATGCTCAGCAGGCTCTGCTCAGACTTACTGGTCTGAAGCCAAACCACACGACCAACAACATTGGACACTTTATGGAACACAAAGCCTTCACTATATCATCCTGGAATATCCAAGGCCTGAGGTCATCTGCCTTTGGCCTAAAGAGCAGGAACCTGGACTTCACCAAAGAAATCGGAAATACAGACATTGTCATCCTACAAGAAACATGGCATAGAGGAGATGGACCCACTGGTTGCCCTCTAGGCTACAGAGAGCTGGTAGTCCCATCCACCACACTACCAGGTGGGTAGTATAGAGGAGACAGATCCACTGGTTGTCCTCTAGGTTACAGAGAGCTGGTAGTCCCATCCACCACACTACCAGGTGGGTGATATAGAGGAGATGGACCCACTGGTTGCCCTCTAGGTTACAGAGAGCTGGTAGTCCCATCCAGCAAACTACCAGGTGGGTGGTATAGAGGAGACGGACCCACTGGTTGCCCTCTAGGTTACAGAGAGCTGGTAGTCCTATCCACCACACGACCAGGTGGGTGGTATAGAGGAGACAGACCCACTGGTTGTCCTCTAGGTTACAGAGAGCTGGTAGTCCCATCCACTACACTACCAGGTGGGTGGTATAGAGGAGACGGATCCACTGGTTGCCCTCTAGGGTACAGAGAGCTGATAGTCCCATCCACCACACTACCAGGTGGGTGGTATAAAGGAGATGGACCCACTGGTTGTCCTCTAGGTTACAGAGAGCTGGTAGTCCCATCCACCACACTACCAGGTGGGTGGTATAAAGGAGATGGACCCACTGGCTGCCCTCTAGGGTACAGAGAGCTGGTAGTCCCATCCACCACACTACCAGGTGGGTGGTATAAAGGAGATGGACCCACTGGTTGCCCCCTAGGTTACAGAGAGCTGATTGTCCCATCCACCAAACTACCAGGTGGGTGGTATAAAGGAGATGGACCCACTGGTTGCCCCCTAGGTTACAGAGAGCTGGTAGTCCCATCCACCACACTACCAGGTGGGTGGTATAAAGGAGATGGACCCACTGGCTGCCCTCTAGGGTACAGAGAGCTGGTAGTCCCATCCACCACACTACCAGGTGGGTGGTATAAAGGAGATGGACCCACTGGTTGCCCCCTAGGTTACAGAGAGCTGATGGTCCCATCCCCCAAACTACCAGGTGTGAAACAGGGAAGGGGGCATGCTAATTTGATAAAGAGCAGACCTAACTAACACTACCAAATTAATCAAAACAGGAACATTTTACATTTGTACACTTCAACTATGACAGACAAAATGAGGAAAAAAAATCCAGAAAATCACATTGTAGGATTTGTTATGAATTTATTTGCAAATTATGGTGGAAAAGAAGTAACAGTGTGTGAAAACCTTGTGAAGACTTACAGAAAACTTTTGACCTCTGTCATTGCCAATAAAGGGGATATAACGAAGTATTGAGATAAACTTTTGTTATTGACCAAATACTTATTTTCCACCATAATTTGCAAATAAATTCATTAAAAATCCTACAATGTGATTTTCTGGATTTTTTTCCATTTTTTTTTCTAATTTTGTCTGTCATAGTTGAAGTGTACCTATGATGAACATTACAGGTCTCTCTCATCTTTTTAAGTGGGAGAACTTGCACAATTGGTGGCTGACTAAATACTTTTTTGCCCCACTGTATATAGACCACAAAATCCAATTGGCTATACTTAAACTCTTTGAAATTATCTTTAGCTCTGGCATCTTCCCCAATATTTGAAAGCAAGGACTAATCACCCCAATCCACAAAAGTGGAGACAAATTTGACCCCAATAACTACCGTGGGATATGCGTCAAAAGCAACCATGAGAAAATCCTCTGCATTATCATTAACAGCAGAGCAAATGTCACAATGGCTTTTTACCAAATTACTGCACGACAGACCACATATTCACCCTGCACACCCTAACTGACAAACAAATAAACCAAAACAAAGGCAAAGTCTTCTCATGCTTTGTTGATTTCAAAAAAGATTTTGTCTCAATGTGGCATGAGGGTTTGCAATGCAAATTGATGGAAAGTGTTGTTGGCGGAAAAACATACAACATAAAAAAATCCATGTTCACAAACAACAAGTGTTCGTTTAAAATTGGCAAAACACACACACATTTCTTTCCACAGGGCCGTGGGGTGAGACAGGGATTCAGCTTAAGCCCAACCCTCTTCAACACATATATCAACGAATTGGCGAGGGCACTAGAACAGTCTGCAGCACCCGGCCTCACCCTACTAGAATATGAAGTCAAATGTCTACTGTTTGCTGATGATCTGGTGCTTCTGTCACCAACTAAGGAGGGCCAACAGCAGCACCTAGATCTTCTGCACAGATGCTGTCAGACCTGGGCCCTGACAGTAAATCTCAGTAAGACTAAAATAATGGTGTTCCAAAAAAGGTCCAGTTGCCAGGACCACAAATACAAATTCTATCTAGACACCGTTGCTCTAGAGCACACAAAAAATAATACATACCTTGGCCTAAATATCAGGTAACTTCCAGGTAACTTCCACAAAGCTGTGAACGATCAGAGAGACAAGGCAAGAAGGGTCTTCTATGCCATCAAAAGGAATATAAAATTTGACATACCAATTAGGGTCTGGCTAAAAATACTTGAATCAGTTATAGAACCCATTGCCCTTTATGGTTGTGAGTTCTGGGGTCCACCCACCAACCAAGATTTCACAAAATGGGGCAAACACCAAATTGAGACTCTGCACGCAGAATTCTGCAAAAATATCCTCTGTGTACAACGTAAAACCCCAAATAATGCCTGCAGATCAGAATTAGCCCGATACATGCAAATGATCAAAATCCAGAAAAGAGCCTCTTTGGGCTAGGGCCCAAATGTTCACGTCAGGATGAAAAGTGTGCCCAAAGTAAACTGCCCGTTACTCAGGCCGAGAAGCTAGGATATGCATACGCATGGTAGTATTGGATAGAAAACATTCAACCGTTTCTAAAACGGTTAAAATAATGTCTGTGAGTATAACAGAACTGATTTGGCAGGCGCAACCCCGAGCAAAATCCATCCAGGGAAAAACATTTGAGGTCATTGTGTTTTCCTATGATTTTCTATGGGAAACCTGATTTATTAGGGCCTCGATTTCAGTTCCGATGGCTACCACTAGACGTCAACAGTCTTTAGAAATTGTCCAATATTTTTATTTTAAGAAATTAAGAAGTAGTCCTATTCTTTCAATGTGTCACTCAGATAGTCTCAAGACTTCTGGTGTGAACAGGAGCGCACTGCTCGTTATTTTTCTCCGGTTTTGGAAATAGTTTATCCCGTCTTAAATTTTTGTGATTATTTACATTTTAGGGTACTTGAGGTTGGATTACAAATGCTGTTTGAAATGTTTGGACCAAGTTTACAGGTAACTTATTAGATACTTTGTAGTCATGTTGGGAGAGTTGGAACCAGTGTATTTCTGAATCAAACGCGCCAAATAAATTGACATTTTGCGAATATAAAGAAGAAATTTATCAAACAAAACGACCAGTCATTGTGTCACTGAGACATTTGGGATTGCAACAAGATGAAGATCTTCAAAGGTAAGGCATTTATTATATTGCTATTTCTGACTTTTGTGTCGCACCTGCCTGGTTGCAAAATGGTTTTTATGGTTGTGTGTGCGGGGCGCTGTCCTCAGATAATCGCATAGTGTGCTTTCGCCGTAAAGTAGTTTTGAAATCTGACACAGCGGCTGGATTAACAAGAAGTTAAGCTTTATTTTGATGTATTACACTTGTATTTACATGAATGTTAAATATTTATATTTCTGTAGTTTGAATTTGGCGTGCTGCAATATCACCGGATGTTGTCAAATCTATTCCCATAAAGATCAATGTTAACATATGTTTCCCATGCCTATAAAGCACTTAAATTAAGAGAGAGAGAGATGTTTGAGAGAGATGAGAGAGAGAGAGAGAGAGAGAGAGAGATGTTTGAGAGAGATGAGAGAGAGAGAGAGAGAGAGAGAGAGAGAGTTTGTTTCACTTTTGTGTATTGTCTACCTCATTTGCTTTGGCAATGTTAACACATGTTTCCCATGCCAATAAAGCCCCTTGAATTGAATTGAAATTGAGAGAGAGAGAGAGAGAGAGAGAGAGAGAGAGAGAGAGAGAGAGAGAGAGAGCGATGGAGGGAGAGAGAGAGAGACAGAGACAGAGACTGTGAGAGAGAGAGAGAGAGAGAGAGAGAGAGATACAGAGAGAGAGAGAGAGAGAGGACAAAGGGGTAAAGTGGGAGAGAGTCCACCTGCTTCTCCGTTCAAGGGTCGGGGGCTGGAAAACAGCCCAAGTGTGAAGTTCAACAGCTCATAATATCAAAACAAAGAGAGAGAAAATGTCCTAGGGCGCCGGTAACACAGAGCAGAGTGGGCCAGTAACACAGAGCAGAGTGGGCCAGTAACACAGAGCAGAGTGGGCCAGTAACACAGAGCAGAGTGGGCCAGTAACACAGAGCAGAGTGGGCCAGTAACACAGAGCAGAGGGGGCCAGTAACACAGAGCAGAGTGGGCCAGTAACACAGAGCAGAGTGGGCCAGTAACACAGAGCAGAGGGGGCCAGAAACACAGAGCAGAGTGGGCCAGTAACACAGAGCAGAGTGGGCCAGTAACACAGAGCAGAGTGGGCCAGTAACACAGAGCAGAGGGGGCCAGTAACACAGAGCAGAGTGGGCCAGTAACACAGAGTGGAGTGGGCCAGTAACACAGAGCAGAGTGGGCCAGTAGCACAGAGCAGAGTGGGCCAGTAACACAGAGCAGAGTGGGCCAGTAACACAGAGCAGAGGGGGCCAGTAACACAGAGCAGAGTGGGCCAGTAACACAGAGCAGAGGGGGCCAGTAACACAGAGCAGAGTGGGCCAGTAACACAGAGCAGAGTGGGCCAGTAACACAGAGCAGAGTGGGCCAGTAACACAGAGCGGAGTGGGCCAGTAACACAGAGCGGAGGGGGCCAGTAACACAGAGCAGAGTGGGCCAGTAACACAGAGCGGAGGGGGCCAGTAACACAGAGCAGAGTGGGCCAGTAACACAGAGCAGAGTGGGCCAGTAACACAGAGCGGAGTGGGCCAGTAACACAGAGCAGAGGGGGCCAGAAACACAGAGCAGAGTGGGCCAGTAACACAGAGCAGAGTGGGCCAGTAACACAGAGCAGAGTGGGCCAGTAACACAGAGCAGAGGGGGCCAGTAACACAGAGCAGAGTGGGCCAGTAACACAGAGCAGAGGGGGCCAGTAACACAGAGCGGAGGGGGCCAGTAACACAGAGCGGAGGGGTTCAGTAACACAGAGCGGAGGGGGCCAGTAACACAGAGCAGAGGGGGCCAGTAACACAGAGCAGAGTGGGCCAGTAACACAGAGCAGAGTGGGCCAGTAACACAGAGCGGAGGGGGCCAGTAACACAAAGCAGAGTGGGCCAGTAACACAGAGCAGAGTGGGCCAGTAACACAGAGCAGAGTGGGCCAGTAACACAGAGCAGAGTGGGCCAGCAACACAGAGCAGAGTGGGCCAGTAACACAGAGCAGAGTGGGCCAGTAACACAGAGCAGAGTGGGCCAGTAACACAGAGCAGAGTGGGCCAGTAACACAGAGCAGAGTGGGCCAGTAACACAGAGCAGAGTGGGCCAGTAACACAGAGCGGAGTGGGCCAGTAACACAGAGCAGAGTGGGCCAGAAACACAGAGCGGAGGGGGCCAGTAACACAGAGCAGAGTGGGCCAGTAACACAGAGCAGAGTGGGCCAGTAACACAGAGCAGAGTGGGCCAGTAACACAGAGCAGAGTGGGCCAGTAACACAGAGCAGAGGGGGCCAGTAACACAGAGCAGAGTGGGCCAGTAACACAGTGCAGAGGGGGCAAGTAACACAGAGCGGAGGGGGCCAGTAACACAGAGCAGAGTGGGCCAGTAACACAGAGCAGAGTGGGCCAGTAACACAGAGCAGAGTGGGCCAGTAACACAGAGCAGAGGGGGCAAGTAACACAGAGCAGAGTGGGCCAGTAACACAGAGCAGAGTGGGCCAGTAACACAGAGCGGAGGGGGCCAGTAACACAGAGCAGAGTGGGCCAGTAACACAGAGCAGAGTGGGCCAGTAAGACAGAGCGGAGCGGAGTGGGCCAGTAACACAGAGCAGAGTGGGCCAGTAACACAGAGCAGAGTGGGCCAGTTACACAGAGCGGAGTGGGCCAGTAACACAGAGCGGAGTGGGCTAGTAACACAGAGCGGAGGGGGCCAGTAACACAGAGGGGAGGGGGCCAGTAACACAGAGCAGAGTGGGCCAGTAACACAGAGCAGAGGGGGCCAGTAACACAGAGCGGAGAGGGCCAGTAACACAGAGCAGAGTGGGCCAGTAACACAGAGCAGAGGGGGCCAGTAACACAGAGCGGAGTGGGCCAGTAACACAGAGCGGAGGGGGCCAGTAACACAGAGCGGAGTGGGCCAGTAACACAGAGCGGAGTGGGCCAGTAACACAGAGCGGAGTGGGCCAGTAACACAGAGCAGAGTGGGCCAGTAACATAGAGCAGAGGGGGCCAGTAACACAGAGCGGAGCGGAGTGGGCCAGTAACACAGAGCGGAGTGGGCCAGTAACACAGAGCAGAGTGGGCCAGTAACACAGAGCGGAGTGGGCCAGTAACACAGAGCGGAGGGGGCCAGTAACACAGAGCGGAGGGGGCCAGTAACACAGAGCGGAGTGGGCCAGTAACACAGAGCAGAGGGGGCCAGTAACACAGAGCGGAGCGGAGTGGGCCAGTAACACAGAGCGGAGTGGGCCAGTAACACAGAGCAGAGTGGGCCAGTAACACAGAGCGAAGTGGGCCAGTAACACAGAGCAGAGGGGGCCAGTAACACAGAGCGGAGGGGGCCAGTAACACAGAGCAGAGGGGGCCAGTAACACAGAGCGGAGTGGGCCAGTAACACAGAGCAGAGGGGGCCAGTAACACAGAGCAGAGGGGGCCAGTAACACAGAGCAGAGGGGGCCAGTAACACAGAGCAGAGGGGGCCAGTAACACAGAGCAGAGGGGGCCAGTAACACAGAGCAGAGGGGGCCAGTAACACAGAGCAGAGGGGGCCAGTAACACAGAGCAGAGTGGGCCAGTAACACAGAGCAGAGTGGGCCAGTAACACAGAGCGGAGTGGGCCAGTAACACAGAGCGGAGGGGGCCAGTAACACAGAGCAGAGTGTGCCAGTAACACAGAGCAGAGGGGGCCAGTAACACAGTGCAGAGTGGGCCAGTAACACAGAGCAGAGTGGGCCAGTAACACAGAGCAGAGGGGGCCAGTAACACAGAGCAGAGTGGGCCAGTAACACAGAGCAGAGTGGGCCAGTAACACGGAGCGGAGTGGGCCAGAAACACAGAGCAGAGTGGGCCAGTAACACAGAGCAGAGTGGGCCAGTAACACAGAGCGGAGGGGGCCAGTAACACAGAGCAGAGTGGGCCAGTAACACAGAGCAGAGTGGGCCAGTAACACAGAGCGGAGGGGGCCAGTAACACAGAGCAGAGTGGGCCAGTAACACAGAGCAGAGGGGGCCAGTAACACAGAGCAGAGTGGGCCAGTAACACAGAGCAGAGTGGGCCAGTAACACAGAGCAGAGGGGGCCAGAAACACAGAGCAGAGTGGGCCAGTAACACAGAGTGGAGGGGGCCAGTAACACAGAGTGGAGGGGGCCAGTAACACAGAGTGGAGGGGGCCAGTAACACAGAGTGGAGGGGGCCAGTAACACAGAGTGGAGGGGGCCAGTAACACAGAGTGGAGGGGGCCAGTAACACAGTGACAACATCCTCATGGAGAATAACACACAATACAGTCTGGGACTTATTTTCATTGTTAAATCATGGAGGATAACACACTATACAATCTGGGACTTATTTCCATTGTTAAATCATGGAGGATAACACACTATACAGTCTGGGATGTTTTCCATTGAGACAAGATGGCTAGGCAAGATTCAACACGGTTGAACACAGTAAGACAGCGAGATAATAAAACAAAAACAAAAAAGAAGAACACATTTCTCATGATTGCAGATACATCGTTGGGGTTATTCAAAAAGACCAGCAGACATCAACAAGTTTTTTACTTTATTTTTAAAGCTGTTCAGAGAGGACATTATTTTTATGGGCAGAGGCAACTCATTCCATTCTGAGGCTCCGGTGTACAAGACAGTACCTTTCCCAGCATTACTCCGATGTCTTGAGATGTTGCTTCAATATATATACATCATTTTCCTTTCTCATGATGCCATCTATTTTGTGAAGTGCAACAGTCCCTCCTGCAGCAAAGCACCTCCACAACATGATGCTGCCACCCCCGTGCTTCACGGTTGGGATGGTGTTCTTCAGCTTGCAAGCCTCTCCCTTTTTTCTTCCAAACATAACCAAAAGCCAAACAGTTATATTTTGTCTCATCAGATCAGAGGACATGTCACCAAAAAGTATGATCTTTGTCCCCATGTGCAGTTGCAAACCGTAGTCTGGCTTTTTTATGGCGGTTTTGGAGCAGTGGCTTCTTCCTTGCTGAGTGGCCTTTCAGGTTATGTCGATATAGGACTCGTTTTACTGTGGATATAGATACTTTTGTACCCGTTTCCTCCAGCATCTTCACAAGGTCCTTTGCTGTTGTTCTGGGATTGATTTGCACATTTCGCACCAAAGTACGTTCATCTCTAGGAGACAGAACACGTCTCCTTCCTGAGCGGGATGACGGCTGCGTGGTCCCATGGTGTTTATACTTGCGTACTATTGTTTGTACAGATGAACGTGGTACCTTCAGGCATTTGGAAATTGCTCTCAAGGGTGAACCAGACTTGTGGAGGTCTACAATTATTTTTCTGAGGTCTTTTGATTTTCCCATGATGTCAAACAAAGAGGCACTGAGTTTGAAGGTAGGCCTTGAAATACATCCAAAGGTACACCTCCAATTGACTCAAATGTTGTCAATTAGCCTATCAGAAGCTTCTAAAGCCATGACATCATTTTCTGGAATTTTCCAAGCTGTTTAAAGGCACAGTCAACTTAGTGTATGTAAACTTCTGACCCACTGGAATTGTGATACAGTGAATTATAAGTTAAATAATCTGTCTTTATGTCACGCCCTGACCTTAGTTATCTTTGTTTTCTTTATTATTTTGGTCAGGTCAAGGTGTGACGAGGGTGGTAGGTGTGTTTTTGTCTTGTCTAGGGTTTTGGGTATGTCTAGGTGTGTGTTTCTAGTCTAGGCATTATGTAGGTCTATGGTGGCCTGGAGGCAGCTGTTTATCGTTGTCTCTGATTGGGGATCCTATTTAGGTTGCCATTTTCCAGTTTGGTTTGTGGGTGATTGTCTATGTGATGTTGCATGTTTGCACTCAGTGTTATAGCGGTCACGTTTGTTAAGTGTTCTTCATTATTAAAAGGGAGAATGTATTCTAATCACGCTGCGCCTTGGTCTCCTCACTACGACGTTCGTGACACTGTAAACAATTGTTGGAAAAATGACTTGTGTCATGCACAAAGTAGATGTCCTAACCGACTTGCCAAAACGATAGTTTGTTAACAAGACATTTGTGGAGTGGTTGAAACACTTAGTTTGGAGTCAGTAAAACATGTTTATGTAAACTTCCGACTTCAACTGAATGTGAGTACGTGGACTCACCTTCAATACTTATCAGCTTCTTCTGGGCTATCTGGAGCTTCCCTTTCAGAAGTTTAGATAAGCCCCCAAAACCAGGAAGTACAACCATAGTCCAAATGGCATTGAATGAGGGCAGTGGTTAAAACTGTCATGAGGTCCTTATCAAGCAGCTTGTACTTTCTAGACACAAACTTAGTCCTGGCATTAACCTTCCTTAGCACCTTATTGGCCGTGCATTAACCTTCCCTAGCACCTTATTGGCCGTGCATTAACCTTCCTCAGCACCTTATTGGCCGTGCATTAACCTTCCCTAGCACCTCATTGGCCGTGCATTAACCTTCCCTAGCACCTTATTGGCCGTGCATTAACCTTCCCTAGCACCTTATTGGCCGTGCATTAACCTTCCTTAGCACCTTATTGGCCGTGCATTAACCTTCCTCAGCACCTTATTGGCCGTGCATTAACCTTCCTTAGCACCTTATTGGCCGTGCATTAACCTTCCTCAGCACCTTATTGGCCGTGCATTAACCTTCCCTAGCACCTTATTGGCCGTGCATTAACCTTCCCTAGCACCTTATTGGCCGTGCATTAACCTTCCTCAGCACCTTATTGGCCGTGCATTAACCTTCCCTAGCACCTCATTGGCCGTGCATTAACCTTCCCTAGCACCTCATTGGCCGTGCATTAACCTTCCCTAGCACCTTATTGGCCGTGCATTAACCTTCCTCAGCACCTTATTGGCCGTGCATTAACCTTCCCTAGCACCTTATTGGCCGTGCATTAACCTTCCCTAGCACCTTATTGGCCGTGCATTAACCTTCCTCAGCACCTTATTGGCCGTGCATTAACCTTCCCTAGCACCTCATTGGCCGTGCATTAACCTTCCCTAGCACCTCATTGGCCGTGCATTAACCTTCCCTAGCACCTCATTGGCCGTGCATTAACCTTCCCTAGCACCTTATTGGCCGTGCATTAACCTTCCTTAGCACCTTATTGGCCGTGCATTAACCTTCCCTAGCACCTCATTGGCCGTGCATTAACCTTCCCTAGCACCTTATTGGCCGTGCATTAACCTTCCCTAGCACCTTATTGGCCGTGCATTAACCTTCCTTAGCACCTTATTGGCCGTGCATTAACCTTCCCTAGCACCTTATTGGCCGTGCATTAACCTTCCCTAGCACCTTATTGGCCGTGCATTAACCTTCCCTAGCACCTTATTGGCCGTGCATTAACCTTCCTCAGCACCTCATTGGCCGTGCATTAACCTTCCTCAGCACCTTATTGGCCGTGCATTAACCTTCCCTAGCACCTTATTGGCCGTGCATTAACCTTCCCTAGCACCTTATTGGCCGTGCATTAACTTTCCCTAGCACCTTATTGGCCGTGCATTAACCTTCCCTAGCACCTTATTGGCCGTGCATTAACCTTCCCTAGCACCTTATTGGCCGTGCATTAACCTTCCTCAGCACCTTATTGGCCGTGCATTAACCTTCCCTAGCACCTTATTGGCCGTACATTAACCTTCCTCAGCACCTTATTGGCCGTGCATTAACCTTCCCTAGCACCTTATTGGCCGTGCATTAACCTTCCTCAGCACCTTATTGGCCGTGCATTAACCTTCCCTAGCACCTTATTGGCCGTGCATTAACCTTCCTTAGCACCTTATTGGCCATGCTCACACCTCCCAAGCTCCCATCAAGGATACATCCCAAGTCGCTAACATAGGTTTTAGTAGTCAGCCCCCCCCCCCCCCCCCCCCCCCCCCCCCCCCATCTCCATCCATCCCAGGTAGCTAACAGAGGTTTTAGTAGTCAGCACCCCCCCCCTCCTATCTCCATCCATCCCAGGGAGCTAACAGAGGTTTTAGTAGTCAGCACCCCCCCCCCCCCCTAACTCCATCCATCCCAGGTAGCTAACAGAGGTTTTAGTAGTCAGCACCTCCCCTAACTCCACTCTGATTTCAGACAACCTACTCAATGTAGGTCTGGATCCCAAAATAATTGCCTCAGTTTTCCCAAAGTGCAGAGATCGCTTATTATCCCCAAGCCATTTGCTTAGGTTAGTAAGCTCTGTGCTAAGTATGCTCTCCAACATAGTTTTACTTTTGTGAAACACCAGAAGTGTAGAGTTATCCGTATAAAGGAAAATACGGCAAGAACAAGCATCTTTCATATCATTAATATAAGGTAGAAACAGTAGAGGCCCAAGCACGCTCCCCTGCGGAACGCCACAACTCATTGGTTTTGCATGAGACAGTGAATCATTAACCTATACTACTTGCTCCCTTCCTGATGAATAGGACTTTACCCAGCCTAGAGGGATACAGCTTAAAATGCCTCCAGTTTGGAGATTAGGAGACAGTGGTTAACTGTATCAAAGGCCTTCTGTAGGTCAAACAGTACCATTCCACACAGATTTCCCTCATCAATATCTTTCCTGATGAAGTCAGTCAAGTAAAGTAGACATGAATCAGTGCAGTATGTTTTTCCCAACTGAAAATCCTACATCAGACCCTGTTTGTTAACATATTCATACATTTGTTCATGTACAACTCTATCCATGATCTTTGATGTTACAGAGAGGATAAACACAGGCCTGTAATTCCCAGGGTCAGACTTTATCCCCTTCTTATACAGAGGATAGATACAGGCCTATAATTCCCAGGGTCAGACTGTACCCCCTTCTTATACAGAGGATAGATACAGGCCTATAATTCCCAGGGTCAGACTTTATCCCCTTCTTATACAGAGGATAGATACAGGCCTATAATTCCCAGGGTCAGACTTTATCCCCTTCTTATACAGAGGATAGATACAGGCCTATAATTCCCAGGGTCAGACTTTATCCCCTTCTTATACAGAGGATAGATACAGGCCTATAATTCCCAGAGTCAGACTGTACCCCCTTCTTATACAGAGGTATATCTTTAGCTTGTTTCATGTCCCTGGGAAAGATGTCTTGTTCAAGAGAGAGATTAACGATATGCGTAATACAAGGGCCAATTTGCTCAGCAGAATCTATTAGAAACCTGGCAGGAATATTATCCAGGCCTGTGGCTTTGGAGCATCTAAGCTCTGCCAGCATACTGTCCACTTTGGCTGTTGCTACCTTTGCAAAAGAAAAAGAGTTTGGCTGAACCCCTAACTCTACATAATCCTTCTTGACTTGGTCGTTTCCATACAAACCAGAACTGGTGGGCAGCTTGCTAACCAGCTTGCTGGCAACAGAATTTTAAAAAGAGTTGAATTAATTGGCAACCTCTGCTTTTTCATATACCATCTCCCCCCTGATGTTCAGTCTGATACTGTTTAGTTTGTTTTTGGTAGGACTACTACAGCCTAGTTCCTTAAATGATTTCCAAACCATTTTAGGGTCATTTTAGTTCTCAATGATTTTCTCATCAAAGTAGCCCCTCTTAGCTTCATCCATCTTGCTCCGTGCTTCATTTCTGTGATGTTTATATAGGACCAAATGATGCTGCTCTTGAGAGTTCTGACATTTCTTAAAGGCCTCATTCCTTGCTTGGATAGATTCTAGAATCTCATGATTAAACCAAGGGCTCTGCTTTACCCTGACCCGTCTAATGGGAGCCATCACATTCACCACATCAAGGAATCTACATTTAAAGGCTTCTCAGGCACTGTCTACCCCTACACTATCTAGCACAGGTGACTCATCAATTTTACCCACTTCATCCCTAAACATTTCAACACAGTCTTTTTTTGAGTCCTCTGATTCTAACAGTTTTGTGACACCTAAATATATCTTTAAAACCCCTCCTTGTGTAAAATGTCAACAAAAATTATCACTGATTCCAAAGACTATTACTCCACTCTGCGATATTTTAAATTTATCTGACACCAATATTAAGTCAATTGTACTTTGCACTGTTTCCCATATCCTTGTGGGATCTTTAACCATGTGATCTACAGAAGAGTGATCTACAGAAGAGTGATCTACAGAAGAGCATAAATCATTGAACCTTCTTGTTTACTGTCCTAGGCAAAGCATATATCCTGCCCTAGTGGCTCTTTTGAGTTTTGGAGCACGGCCATTTATCATCTTCATCTTCAGCTAACCACCCTAAAAAGAGAGATGAGGAGGTGTTGCTGGTGTAACAGTAACGTTATAGGACCGATAAGCTATGCTATCATAATATATAGGCCTGCTAAGCTATGCTATCATAATATACAGGCCTGCTAAGCTATGCTCTCATAATATATAGGCCTGCTAAGCTATGTTATCATATAATATAGGCCTGCTAAGCTATGCTATCATATAATATAGGCCTGCTAAGCTATGCTATCATATAATATAGGCCTGCTAAGCTATGCTATCATATAATATAGGCCTGCTAAGCTATGCTATCATATAATATAGGCCTGCTAAGCTATGCTATCATATAATATAGGCCTGCTAAGCTATTCTATCATATAATATAGGCCTGCTAAGCTATGCTATCATATAATATAGGCCTGCTAAGCTATTCTATCATATAATATAGGCCTGCTAAGCTATGCTATCATATAATATAGTCCTGCTAAGCTATGCTATCATATAATATAGGCCTGCTAAGCTATCATATTATATTATATAGGCCTACTAAGCTATGCTATTATAATATATAGGCCTACTAAGCTATGCTATTATAATATATAGGCCTACTAAGCTATGCTATTATAATATATAGGCCTACTAAGCTATGCTATTATATTATATAGGCCTGCTAAGATATCCTATTATATTATATAGGCCTGCTAAGCTATGCTATTATAATATATAGGCCTACTAAGCTATCCTATTATATACTATAGGCCTGCTAAGCTATGCTATTATATACTATAGGCCTGCGAAGCTATGCTATTATATACTATAGGCCTGCTAAGCTATGCTATTATATTATATAGGCCTACTAAGCTATGCTATTATAATATATAGGCCTGCTAAGCTATGCTATCATATAATATAGGCCTGCTAAGCTATTCTATCATATAATATAGGCCTGCTAATCTATGCTATCATATAATATAGTCCTGCTAAGCTATGCTATCATATAATATAGGCCTGCTAAGCTATCATATTATATTATATAGGCCTACTAAGCTATGCTATTATAATATATAGGCCTACTAAGCTATGCTATTATAATATATAGGCCTACTAAGCTATGCTATTATAATATATAGGCCTACTAAGCTATGCTATTATAATTTATAGGCCTACTAAGCTATGCTATTATAATATATAGGCCTACTAAGCTATGCTATTATATTATATAGGCCTGCTAAGATATCCTATTATATTATATAGGCCTGCTAAGCTATGCTATTATAATATAGAGGCCTACTAAGCTATCCTATTATATACTATAGGCCTGCTAAGCTATGCTATTATATACTATAGGCCTGCGAAGCTATGCTATTATATACTATAGGCCTGCTAAGCTATGCTATTATATTATATAGGCCTACTAAGCTATGCTATTATAATATATAGGCCTACTAAGCTATCCTATTATATACTATAGGCCTACTAAGCTATGCTATTATAAACTATAGGCCTGCGAAGCTATGCTATTATATACTATAGGCCTGCTAAGCTATGCTATTATATTATATAGGCCTACTAAGCTATGCTATTATATTATATAGGCCTGCTAAGCTATGCTATTATATTATATAGGCCTACTAAGCTATCCTATTATATACTATAGGCCTACTAAGCTATGCTATTATATACTATAGGCCTGCTAAGCTATGCTATTATATAGGCCTACTAAGCTATCCTATTATATACTATAGGCCTGCTAAGCTATGCTATTATATTATATAGGCCTACTAAGCTATGCTATTATATTATATAGGCCTGCTAAGCTGTCCTATTATATTATATAGGCCTGCTAAGATATCCTATTATATTATATAGGCCTGCTAAGCTATGCTATTATATTATATAGGCCTGCTAAGATATCCTATTATATTATATAGGCCTGCTAAGCTATCCTATTATATTATATAGGCCTGCTAAGCTATGCTATTATATTATATAGGCCTGCTAAGATATCCTATTATATTATATAGGCCTGCTAAGCTATGCTATTATATTCAGTTCTGTTATATAAATACTAATCCATCTTGGATCTTGGAGACACTGATTGAGCTTTGATCTGACTTTACTTAACCAGCACCATGGTGACACGTGATAATCTTCTATTTATAATCATAATAATAAGTTGGACCTAATACTACTAGTAGGCTGTAGTCTAATAGACATAATACTATTAGTAGTCTGTAGTCTAATAGATCTAATACTATTAGTAGTCTAATAGATCTAATACTACTAGTAGTCTGTAGTCTAATAGATCTAATACTACTAGTAGGCTGTAGTCTAATAGACATAATACTATTAGTAGTCTGTAGTCTAATAGATCTAATACTATTAGTAGTCTAATAGATCTAATACTACTAGTAGGCTGTAGTCTAATAGACATAATACTATTAGTAATCTGTAGTCTAATAGATCTAATACTACTAGTAATCTGTAGTCTAATAGACATAATACTATTAGTAATCTGTAGTCTAATAGATCTAATACTACTAGTAATCTGTAGTCTAATAGATCTAATACTACTAGTAATCTGTAGTCTAATAGATCTAATACTACTAGTAATCTGTAGTCTAATAGATCTAATACTATTAGTAGTCTGTAGTCTAATAGATCTAATACTACTAGTAGTCTGTAGTCTAATAGATCTAATACTATTAGTAGTCTAATAGATCTAATACTACTAGTAGGCTGTAGTCTAATAGATCTAATACTACTAGTAGTCTGTAGTCTAATATATCTAATACTATTAGTAGTCTAATAGATCTAATACTACTAGTAATATGTAGTCTAATAGATCTAATACTATTAGTAGTCTAATAGATCTAATACTACTAGTAGGCTGTAGTCTAATAGATCTAACACTATTAGTAGTCTAATAGATCTAATACTACTAGTAATCTGTAGTCTAATAGATCTAATACTATTAGTAGTCTGTAGTCTAATAGATCTAATACTACTAGTAGGCTGTAGTCTAATAGATCTAATACTATTAGTAGGCTATAGTCTAATAGATCTAATACTATTAGTAGTCTGTAGTCTAATAGATCTAATACTATTAGTAGGCTATAGTCTAATATACCTAATACTCTGCAGGAAATTCATTTTAAAACAGCCATAAAATCAAAATCTATGTTTGATGTGTTCATACGTCTCAATAAACTATAACCTAAATACATTATTACCCCCAACTTGGCCAAATTCACATTTCCACTGGTCCAGCCTGACATACCAAGCTAGAACGGACCCGCTGTCTCAACCAATAGCCAATAGAGGCTAAATATCGCAGAGGGCTACAGCAACTTCCAGAGAGGGTCATTCTCCTTGGGCTATGTGGTGGCCACTCTGTTTTGGGTGTCCTCGGCAGAATGGTTTCGCCATAAACAAGTGATATCATTCTGGGTTCCACTGCGCACGAGGGGTCCGTGAATTAGGATGTGTTTTTGTTTTCAATGTTCTGATTGGCCAAAGTGGTCCAGCCTCAGACGGGCCTCCACAGTGCACACACAGCCTATAGGACTTCCTCATTACCGCCGCCAGAAAGAGGACAGGGAAGAAACCACCATACCTCTCGGCTGCTATACATATTTATTTAGTTTGTCATTCTATCGTTTTTCATGGAATTTTACAGGTAAGTAAATATAATTTATTTAGAATTTATCAAAATTAATTTTCTTAGAAATAGATTTACCAGCTCCATGTATTCTCCAATTGAAATACTTAGTCAGCCGCAACTGAATGTCTTCAACTGAAATGTGACTTCTGCATTCAACCCCTCTGAACCCGAGAGGTACGGAGGGCTGCCTTCATCGACTTCACTGCCTTGCTCAATGGAAGATTTGTCCATCTTGCCTGCTCAGGGATTCGAAAGAGTGACCTTTCGCTTACTGGCCCAACGCTTTTAACCGTTAGGTTACCTCCGCACTCCGGCATAACTCACTTCCTGCTTCCAGAAAGACTAAAGGGTCTTACTGTTTTCTTATTCTAAAATATTCCACTACAAGATTTTTCGCCATAAATCAGAAGTTTTACTGTGGGGTGGTCGACGGATAAATACGATTCAATGCATGAGATTGTACCATGGCAATGTGGAATAACCTTGAGTTTCACAGGGAGGGATAAATGATGGACATTCGTTATGCAAAGAGAGAGAGAGAGCGAGAGCGTGAGAGAGAGAGAGAGAGAGAGCTGCATCCCGGCTGTGTCCCAAATGACACCATATCCCCATCGGGCCACGGTCAAACGTAATGCACTACACGAGGAACAGGGTGCCATTTGAGACTCACCCTGACAGCCCTTTAGTTGCTTGCTGGCCATGTTTAGGAGAAGGGGAGACCAGGAAGTAGGACTATAACACTTTACTAATAAATATTCCAAGGGGAGGAATATTGAATTGTTTAACAGATCTGTTCCAACTTTCAACAGATGATAAATGATCATTGTGTGTAGCAGTTGGACTGTATGAAGTTGTCAAGAATACATAAGGTCATACACACACACACACTGGCAAGCATGCACACACACAAACACACAAACACACACAGACACACACACAGACAGTCACGCACACGCACACATTGGTAAGTCTGGTGACAGGCAGCAGGAGAGGACAGAGGGCTGACCAGACTCAGCAGGCATCAGGATAATGTATTGATCTCTCAGCAGACATCAGGATAATGTATTGATATCTCAGCAGACATCAGTATAATGCATTGATATCTCAGCAGACATCAGGATAATGTATTGATATCTCAGCATGTTAGAGAGGACAGAGGGCTGACCAGACTCAGCAGACATCAGGATAATGTATTGATATCTCAGCAGACATCAGGATAATGTATTGATATCTCAGCAGACATCAGGATAATGTATGGAGATCTCAGCAGACATCAGGATAATGTATTTATATCTCAGCAGACATCAGGATAATGTATTGATATCTCAGCAGACATCCAGATAATGTATTGATATCTCAGCAGACATCAGGATAATGTATTGATATCTCAGCAGACATCAGGATAATGTATTGATATCTCAGCCGACATCAGGATAATGTATTGATATCTCAGCAGACATCAGGATAATGTATTGATCTCTCAGCAGACATCAGGATAATGTATTGATATCTCAGCAGACATCAGGATAATGTATTGGCATCTCAGCAGACATCAGGATAATGTATGGAGATCTCAGCAGACATCAGGATAATGTATTTATATCTCAGCAGACATCAGGATAATGTATTGATCTCTCAGCAGACATCAGGATAATGTATTGATATCTCAGCAGACATCAGGATAATGTATTGATATCTCAGCAGACATCAGGATAATGTATGGAGATCTCAGTGTGTAACAGCAGACCCTATACCTCCTACACACACAATACCCTCATCTTCTCTCTCCCCCTCCCTCCTCCCTCCTCTCCTCCCTCCCTCCCCCCCTCTCTACATGCCCTCCACCTTTTTTTTTCTTCCTAGGGTGTAGATTATCTTTCAAATCTTTCTTCAATGTAATTGTCTTCATCATTTCCAATCCACCATATATACACTATATACATTTTACAGACACAGTATATTTTACATTAGTTAAATATAGTCTGTTTTTAGTCCCATCCTTCAGCTACAGTCAACCCTTCCCATCTATCTCTGAACACCATCCAGTTTAGATTCCTCCACTTTTTGGTATAAGAACCAATATATTAATCTTTAAAACGTATTCACTTCTCACCTGTATCTTATCCTTTCACCATAACACCCCGTATACAACACCACCAACAACAACACAGTCTGTATATTCTCTAGCAGCAACAGTCCACTGACTGAGAATAGTGGAACATAAGCTCCCTGTAGGCATTGCAATAAGGCTTGTATGACCTGTACTCCTGGGGAAACTGTAAGCAAAGGGGCACAGTCGCCCCTGGCCTCGCGGTCGCTATGCTTCCTTGGCTTGTGATGATGTTTTTGGAGCCTGGCCACAGGACTACTGGAGGAAGAGATGGTGGCTGCAACACAAATGGCACCCTATTCTTACACCCTCTCCCCATTGGGCTCTGGTTAAAAGTAGTGCACTATATAGGGAATAGGGTGCTGTTTTACTTCCAATGACCCCACTGCCAGGGCAGCTAAGCACATAGTTAAGGGTACTTCCCATTCAGAAGTCAAACAGTAGTTACAGGGCCTTCAGAAGCTTTTCATACTCCTGGACTTATTCCACATGTTGTTGTGTTACCGCCTGCATTCAAAAGGGATGACATATTTGTTTTTCTTACCAATCTACACAAAATACCCCATGATGACAAAGTGAAAACATGTTTTTAGAAATGTTAGCAAATTTATTGAAAATGAAATACAGAAATATAAAATGTACATAACTATTCAAAATCCTGAGTCAATACCTTGCAGAAGCGCCTTTGGCAGTGATTACAGATGTGAGTCTTTCTGGGTCTCTAAGAGCTTTGCACAACTGGATAATGCAATATTTGCACATTATTATTTTAGAAATACATCAAGCTCTGTCAAATTGGTTGTTGATCATTGCTCGACAACCAGTTTCAGGTATTTCAAGCAGATTTAAGTCAAAACTGTAACTCGGCCACTCAGGAACATTCACTGTCTTCTTGGTAAGCAACTCCAGTGTAGATTTGGCCTTGTGTTTTAGCTTATTGTCCTGCTGAAAGGTGAATTCTTCTCCCAGTGTCTGGGGGAAAACAGACTGAACCAGGTTTTCCTCTAAGATTTTGCCTTTGCTTAGCTCTATTTATTTTTCATCCTGAAAAACTCACCAGTCTGTAATGATTACAAGTATACCCATAACATGATGCAGCCACCACTATAGTTGAAAATATGGAGAGCGGTACTCAGTAATGTGTTTTATTGGATTTGCCCCAAATATAACACTTTGTATTCAGGACAAAAAGTTAATCGCTTTCCCATGTTTTTTGCAGTATTACTTTTGTTGCAAACAGGATGCGTGTTTGGGAATATTTTTATGCTGTACCAGCTTCCTTTTTTTCACTCTGTCAACTAGGTTAGTATTGTGGAGTAGCTACAATGTTGTTGATACATCCTCAGTTCTCTCCTCTCACAGCCATTAAACTCTATAACTGTTTTAAAGTCACCATTATCATCATGGTGAAAATCCCTGACCGGTTTCCTTCCTCTCCGGCAACTGAGTTAGGAAGGACGCCTGTATCTTTGTAGTGACTGGGTGTATCGACACACCATCCAAAGTGTCATTAATAACTTCACCATGCTCAAAGGGATATTTAATGTCTATTTTTTTTGTTTTGTTTACACATCTGCCAATAGGTGCCCTTCTTTGAGAGGGATTGGAAAATCTCCCTGGTCTTTGTGGTTGAATCTGTGTCTGAAATTCACTGCTCGACTGAGGTACCTTACAGATAATTGTATATGTGGGGGTACAGAGATGGAGCAGTCAAAAGAATCGTGTTAAACAAAATTATTGTACACAGAGTGAGTCAATGCAACTTATTATGTGACTTGTTAAGCAGATTTTAACTCCTGAACGTCTTTAGGCTCCTTGCCATAATACATATTGACTCAAGACATTTCAGTTTTAAATGTTTAATTAATTTGTAAACAAACTGAAAAACATAATTCCACAACATGGGGTACTGTGTGTAGGCCAGTGACATAAATCTAAATTGAATCTATATACAATTCAGGCTGTAACATAACAAACTGTGGAAGAAGTCAGGGGGGTGGTGAATACTGGAGAGCCGAACACTGGCTTTCTGAACAACATGGGCTTCAAATAGAATCATCTCAGAGCAGAGAACAACCAAAGGGGTTTTATAATGCCAGAGATGGGCTACTGATAATATGTTCGTCATAACTATTCTGAAAACTACTTAAGAGCCTGTGTTGAGTAAAGCTACTTCAGAGGCTGAAGACTTTTCATGATTTTGGGGGGGAATTATCATGTCACCATAAGATAAAGAATCTGATGGTAAATAAGTATATTTTCTAAATGTTCCATTGACTAAGGACCTGATTTAATCTGTAGCACTATCTATATATACTATATATACACTGCTATCTATATATACTATATATACACTGCTATCTATATATACTATATATACTGCTATCTATATATATATACTATTTATATATACACATATACTGCTATCTATATATACTATATATACTGCTATCTATATATACTAAATATACTGCTATCTATTTATACTATATATACTGCTATCTATATATGCTATATATACTGCTATCTATTTATACTATATATACACTGCTATCTATTTATACTATATATACTGCTATCTATATATATACTCTTTATATATACACATATACTGCTATCTATATATACTATATATGTATATATACTGCTATCTATATATACTGCTATCTATATATATACTATTTATATATACACATATACTGCTATCTATATATACTATATATGTATATATACTGCTATCTATATATACTATATATATACACTGCTATCTATGTATACTATACATATACTGCTATCTATATATACTATACATATACTGCTATCTATATATAATATATATTTACTTCTATCTATATATACTATATATATATATACTGCTATCTATAGCAGTAGTAGTAGTATAGCAAAATATCCGTGTCATAGCTCAACTTATACCGCTTTCACGGAGACTGCTTTCACGATAAACGCTGCATGCAGTATGTAGTCTCAATCGGAAATTACCATTATATCTTAACAAGGATCTTCCACAATACTTCCGCGATGGGGATTGAATCCAGTTTTTTTTTCAGTCTAACAAACTGTATATAATACTGTGTGTAAATGGAGAGATCAGAGAGAGAGAGAGAGATACACTCACAGGCAAACTGTAGCAGGGCATCCCGACTCAGGACCGTCCCGTAGCTGTTCTCCACCTTACACTGGTATCTCCCATAGTCTGCCGTCTCACTGGCGTTGGCTATTATTAAGTTGCCGTCGATCAAGCTGTAACGGTAATCTGCCTCCACGTCCACCGCTGTTCCATTGATGAACCAACTGCAGACATAAACAATGATACCAAAGGGCAGGGTTACATGTAGAATCTGTGGCTCCGATTCTTATGAATATGGACAGATAGATAGAGAAAGGCAGAGATAGACATAGATAAAGAGATTGAGACGGACAGAGAGAAAGGAGAGAGAGAGAGATGGACAGAGAGAGAGAGAGAGAGAGATGGACAGAGAGAGAGAGAGAGAGAGAGAGAGAGAGAGAGAGAGAGAGAGAGAGAGAGAGAGAGAGAGAGAGAGATGGACAGAGAGAAAGGAGAGAGAGAGAGATGGACAGAGAGAGAGAGAGAGAGAGAGATGGACAGAGAGAGAGAGAGAGAGAGATGGACAGAGAGAGAGAGAGAGAGAGATGGACAGAGAGAAAGGAGAGAGAGAGAGATGGACAGAGAAAGGAGAGAGAAAGAGATGGACAGAGAAAGGAGAGAGAGAGAGATGGACAGAGAGAGAGAGAGAGAGAGATGGACAGAGAGAGAGAGAGAGAGAGATGGACAGAGAGAGAGAGAGAGAGAGATGGACAGAGAGAGAGAGAGAGAGAGATGGACAGAGAGAAAGGAGAGAGAGAGAGATGGACAGAGAAAGGAGAGAGAGAGAGATGGACAGAGAGAGAGAGAGAGAGAGAGAGAGAGAGAGAGAAACACACACACACACAGAGACACACACACAGAGAGACACACACAAACACACACAGAGACACACACACAGAGAGAGACACACACAGAGAGAGAGACAAAGATACACACAGAGAGACACACAGAGAGAGACAGAGACACACACAGAGAGATAGAGACACACACAGAGAGAGAGAGCAACATTTCAATTGACTATATTAAAACTGCTTAATTTCCTGAGTGTAGGTTATTTCCCTGACATCTGGAATCAAGGACTCATAACCCCAATCTTTAAGAACGGAGACAAATTTGACCCTAACAATTACAGAGGCATTTGTGTGAACAGTAACCTGTGGAAGGTTTTCTGTAGTATTATACATTTAATTAATAAGCACAATGTCTTGAGTAAAAGCCAACTTGGATTTATACCAAAACATCGCATGACTGATCATATTTAAACCCTACACACCCTGATAGATAAACATGTCCACCAAAATAATACCAACCTACACGCTTGCTTCATCGACTTCCAAAAAGCATTTGATTCTATTTGGCATACAGGACTGATCTACAAAGTTATTGAAAGTGGTGTAGGGGGTAAAACACATGACATAATTAAATCAATGTATACTGGCAATACGTGCAGCATTAAAATGGGCAAGAAAATAACAGAATTCTTTAACCAGGGGCTAAAACTAATTGAATGTGTCATTGAACCAATTGCACTTTATGGCAGCGAGGTGTGGGGTCCACTTGCAAAACAAGATTTCACCAAATGGGACAAACATCCCATTGAAACCCTGCATGCAGAGTTCTGTAAGATTCTCCTACATGTCCAGAGGGAAACTACAAACAATGCATGCAGGGCAGAATTAGGCCAATATCCACTAATAATAAAAACTCAAAAGAGAGCAATTAAGTTTAGGAAACATCTAAAATACAGTGACCCCCTCTCATATCATTACCAAGCCCTGCAATGCCAAGTGCTGAGCAAAGAAAAGAGTCCCCTCATCCAGCTGGTCCTGGGGCTGAATTCACAAACCTGTTCTATTAACACACTGAAGCCTCAGTCCCCTCATCCAGCTGGTCCTGGGGCTGAGTTCACTAACCTGTCCTACTAACACACTGAAGCCTCAGGACCCTCATCCAGCTGGTCCTGGGGCTGAGTTCACTAACCTGTTCTACTAACACACTGAAGCCTCAGGAACAGAACATCCAATCAATGAGAATAAACCACATTACAACACGGTCAAAACAAAACTACATTACTTATTGGGAAACACAAGCACAAACACAGAGCAAAATGCAGTGCTATCTGGCCCTAAATCGACAGTACACCGTAGCTAACTATTTGACTATGGTTACTGATCAAAACCTTAGAAAAACCTTGACAAAGTACAGGCTCAGTGAGCACAGCCTTGCCATTGAGAAGGGTAGACACAGGAAAACATGGCTCCCTGTAGAGGAAAGGCTGTGCAACTACTGCACAACAGCAGAACCTGAGACGGAGCTGCATTTCCTGACAAAATGTCAAAAATATAAAACAATTAGAGAGTGTCATTTTCCCAAATTTGAAACCCTTATTCAAGGTTTCAAAGACCTCTCTGATGAGGATAGGCTACCCGTCCTGTTGGGGGAGGACGCAGAGAGCTGTGGGTTGGCAGCGCACTACATTGCTGCCTGCCATAAGTTGAGGGACAGTGTCTGACAGACCAATCAACCTGCACATGTCCTCTACTGTATGCTTATTGTTATTGTTGAATGTATGGTTATTTTGACACTTAGTTATTGTTGTTACTGTTGTCCCGTTGACCATTTTGATTCTCATTTTTATATTGTAAATAAGCTTTGGCAATATGTACATTGTTACGTCATGCCAATAAAGCAAATTGAATTGAATTGAATTGAATTGAAAGGAGAGAGAGAGAGAGATGGACGGACAGAGAGAGAGAGAGAGAGATGGACAGAGAGAGAAAGGAGAGAGAGAGAGAGATGGACGGACAGAGAGAGAGAGAGAGAGAGATGGACGGAGAGAGAGAGAGAGAGAGAGATGGACGGACAGAGAGAGATGGACGGACAGAGAGAGATGGACGGACAGAGAGAGAGAGATGGACGGACAGAGAGAGAGAGATGGACGGACAGAGAGAGAGAGAGAGATGGACGGACAGAGAGAAGAGAGAGAGAGAGAGATGGACGGACAGAGAGAGAGAGAGAGAGACAGATGGACGGACAGAGAGAGAGAGAAAGAGATAGACGGACAGAGAGAGAGAGAGAGAGAGAGAGAGAGAGAGAGAGATGGACGGACAGAGAGAGAGAGAGAGAGAGATGGACGGACAGAGAGAGATGGACGGACAGAGAGAGAGAGAGAGATGGACGGACAGAGAGAGAGAGAGAGAGAGAGAGAGAGAGAGAGAGAGAGAGAGAGAGAGAGAGAGAGAGAGAGAGAGAGAGAGAGAGAGAGAGGAGAGAGAGAGAGAGAGAGAGATGGACAGAGAGAGAGAGAGAGACAGAGACAGAGAGAGAGAGAGAGAGAGAGAGAGAGAGAGAGAGAGAGAGAGAGAGAGAGAGAGAGAGAGAGAGAGAGAGAGAGAGAGAGAGAGACTAAACTATTTGCAAATCATTACAACACTGTACATAAACATAATATGACATTTTCAATGTCTTTATTGCAATTCAAATTGAAATTGATATAGACAGAGAGCCCACTGCCCACAGGGCTAGATATAGAGATAGAGTCATACCTGTATACAGGTACATGGTTATAGATAGAGATAGAGTCATACCTGTATACAGGTACATGGTTAGAGATAGAGATAGAGATAGAGTCATACCTGTATACAGGTACATGGTTAGAGATAGAGATAGAGTCATACCTGTATGCAGGTACATGGTTAGAGATAGATATAGAGATAGAGTCATACCTGTATACAGGTACATGGTTAGAGATAGAGATAGAGATAGAGTCATACCTGTATACAGGTACATGGTTAGAGATAGAGATAGAGATAGAGATAGAGTCATACCTGTATACAGGTACATGGTTAGAGATAGATATAGAGATAGAGTCATACCTGTATACAGGTACATGGTTAGAGATAGAGATAGAGTCATACCTGTATGCAGGTACATGGTTAGAGATAGAGATAGAGATAGAGTCATACCTGTATACAGGTACATGGTTAGAGATAGAGATAGAGTCATACCTGTATGCAGGTACATGGTTAGAGATATAGATAGAGTCATACCTGTATACAGGTACAGGGTTAGAGATAGAGATAGAGTCATACCTGTATACAGGTACAGGGTTAGAGATAGAGTCATACCTGTATGCAGGTACAGGGTTAGAGATATAGATAGAGATAGAGATAGAGTCATACCTGTATGCAGGTACATGGTTAGAGATAGAGATAGAGTCATACCTGTATACAGGTACATGGTTAGAGATAGAGATAGAGTCATACCTGTATACAGGTACATGGTTAGAGATAGAGTCATACCTGTATGCAGGTACAGGGTTAGAGATAGAGATAGAGTCATACCTGTATACAGGTACAGGGTTAGAGATAGAGATAGAGTCATACCTGTATACAGGTACAGGGTTAGAGATAGAGTCATACCTGTATGCAGGTACAGGGTTAGAGATATAGATAGAGATAGAGATAGAGTCATACCTGTATGCAGGTACATGGTTAGAGATAGAGATAGAGTCATACCTGTATACAGGTACAGGGTTAGAGATAGAGTCATACCTGTATGCAGGTACAGGGTTAGAGATATAGATAGAGATAGAGATAGAGTCATACCTGTATGCAGGTACATGGTTAGAGATAGAGATAGAGTCATACCTGTATACAGGTACATGGTTAGAGATAGAGATAGAGTCATACCTGTATACAGGTACAGGGTTAGAGATAGAGTCATACCTGTATGCAGGTACAGGGTTAGAGATAGAGATAGAGTCATACCTGTATACAGGTACAGGGTTAGAGATAGAGATAGAGTGATACCTGTATCCAGGTACATGGTTAGAGATATAGATAGAGATAGATTCATACCTGTATTCAGGTACAGGGTTAGATATAGAGATAGAGTCATACCTGTATACAGGTACAGGGTTAGAGATATAGATAGAGATATAGTCATACCTGTATACAGGTACAGGGTTAGAGACAGAGATAGAGATATAGTCATACCTGTATACAGGTGCAGGGTTAGAGATAGAGTCATACCTGTATACAGGTGCAGGGTTGCCTCTGGCTTCACAGCTCATCATAACTTTCTTCTCCTCAGAGTCCAGCGCAAATATGGCGTCATGTGGTTCCTGGACGAACACCGGCCCCAACTCTTCACGCTCTGAATGACACAGAAGTTCATGAGGAGTTTAGATAAGAGGGTCACATTGAAGAAATATGACACGCTGAAAAGTCTGTGGGAATTCTTCCTCCTGGAAAGCAAGACAAAATACACCAAAAAAAGGCATTTCTTATTTTTGTTCTATTTGTGTGTGTAAACAACCCTTCCTTTTTCAGAGGGAGTAAAACCATCACTAAATCAGATGGTTTTAGAGGGAGTAACACCATCACTAAATCAGATGGTTTTAGAGGGAGTAACACCATCACTAAATCAGATGGTTGTAGAGGGAGTAACACCAACACTAAATCATTCAGCAATAAATCAGATGGTTGTAGAGGGAGTAACACCATCACTAAATCAGATGGTTTTAGAGGGAGTAACACCATCACTAAATCAGATGGTTTTAGAGGGAGTAACACCATCACTAAATCAGATGGTTTTAGAGGGAGTAACACCAACACTAAATCAGATGGTTTTAGAGGGAGTAACACCATCACTAAATCAGATGGTTTTAGAGGGAGTAACACCATCACTAAATCAGATGGTTTTAGAGGGAGTAACACCATCACTAAATCAGATGGTTTTAGAGGGAGTAACACCATCACTAAATCAGATGGTTTTAGAGGGAGTAACACCATCACTAAATCAGATGGTTTTAGAGGGAGTAACACCATCACTAAATCAGATGGTTGTAGAGGGAGTAACACCATCACTAAATCAGATGGTTTTAGAGGGAGTAACACCATCACTAAATCATTCACCGTCACATCATAGAGTGCGGCACTAAGTCCGCACTCAATGAGCTGTATAAAGACCATAAGCAAACAGGAAAACGCTCATCCAGAGGTGGCGCTCCTAGTGGCCGGGGACTTTAATGCAGGGAAACTCAAATCCGTTTTACCTCTTTTCTACCAGCATGTTAAATGTGCAACCAGAGGGAAAAAACTCTAGACCACCTTTACTCCACACACAGAGATACGTACAAAGCTCTCCCTCGCCCTCCATTTGGCAAATCTAACCATAATTCTATCCTCCTGATTCCTGATTACAAGGAAACATTTAAGAAGGAAGCACCAATGACTCGGTCAATAAAAAAGTGGTCAGATGAAGCAGATGCTAAACTACAGGACTGTTTTGCTAGCACAGACTGAAATATGTTCCGGGATTCTTCCAATGGCATTGAGGACTACACCACATCAGTCACTGGCTTCATCAATAAGTGCATCGATGACGTCATCCCCACAGTGACTGTACGTACATACCCCAACCAGAAGCCATGGATTACAGGCAACATCCGCACTGAGGTAAAGGGTAGAGCTGCCGCTTTCAAGGAGCAGGACTCTAAACCGGAAGCTTACAAGAAATCCCGCTATGCCCTCCGACGAACCATCAAACAGGCAAAGCTCAGGCAAAGATCGAATCGTACTATAACAGCTCCGACGCTCGTCGGAAGTGGCAGGGCTTGCAAACTATTACAGACTACAAAGGGAAGCACAGCCGAGAACTAGTAACACTGAAACATGCATGAGAGCATCAGCTGTTCCGGACGACTGTATGATCACGCTCTCCGTAGCCGACGTGACTAAGACCTTTAAACAGGTCAACATTCACAAGGCCGTAGGGCCAGACGGATTACCAGGACGTGTACTCCGAGCATGCACTGACCAACTGGCAAGTGTCTTCACTGACATTTTCAACCTCTCCCTGTCTGAGTCTGTAATACCAACATGTTTCAAGCAGACCACCATAGTCCCTGTGTCCAAGAACAATAAGGTAACCTGCCTAAATGACAACCGACCCGTGGCACTCACGCATGTAGCCATGAACTTCTTTGAAAGGCTGGTAATGGCCCATATCAACACAGTTATCCCAGAAACCCTAGACCCACACCAATTTACATACCGCCCCAACAGATCCACAGATGATGTAATCTCTATTGCACTCCACATTGCACTACCTTCATTGACTACAGCTCAGCATTCAACACCAAAGTTCCCTGAAAGCTCATCACTAAGCTAAGGACCCTGGGACTAAACACCTACCTCTGCAACTGGATCCTGGACTTCCTGACTTCCCACCACCCCCAGGTGGTAGGGGTAGGTAACAAAACATCCGCCAAGCTGATCCTCAACACAGGGGCCCCTCAGGGGTCCGTGCTCAGCCCCCTCCTGTACTCCCTTTTCACTCATGACTGCTTGACCAGGCACGACTCCAAAACCATCATTAAGTTTGCTGATGACACGACAGCCTGATCACCGACAACGACGAGACAGCCTATAGGGAGGAGGTCAATACATTCCTGGCCCCGGTGTTGAGGATCAGGGTGGCAAATGTGTTGTTACTATGGTGTTGAACGCTGACCTGTAGTCAATGAACAGCATTCTCACATAGGTGTTTCTCTTGTCCAGGTGGGAAAGGGCAGTGCGGAGCGCGATTGAGATTGTGTCATCTGTGGATCTGTTGGGGCGAATTGGAGTGGGTCTAGGGTTTCCAGCTGGTGTTGATGTGAGACCAGCCTTTTCAAAGAACGTCATGGCTACAGACGTGAGTTCTCTGGAGTGATGAATCACGCTTCACCATACGGCAGTCCGACGGGCAAATCTGGGTTTGGCGGATGCCAGGAGAATGCATAGTGTCAACTGTAAAGTTTGGTGGAGGAGGAATATTAGTCTGGGGCTGTTTTTCATGGTTCGGGCTTGGCCTCTTAGTTCCAGTGAAGGGAAATCTTAACGTAACAGCATACAATGACGTTCTAGATTATTCTGTGCTTCCAACTTTGTGGCAACAGCTTGGGAAAGGCTCTTTCCTGTTTCAGCATGACAATGCCCCTGTGCACAAAGCGAAGTCCATACAGAAATGGTTTGTTGAGATTGGTATGGAAGAACTTGACTGGCCTGCACAAATCACTGACCTCAACCCCATCGAACACCTTTGGGATGAATTGAAACGCCGACTGCGAGCCAGGCCTAATCGCCCAACATCAGTGCCCAACCTCACAAATGCTCTTGTGGCTGAATGAAAGCAAGTCCCGGCAGCAATGTCCCATCATCTAGTTGAAAGCAATCACAGAAGAGTGGAGGCTGTTCTAGTAGTAAAGGGGGACCAACTCCATATTAATGCCCCTGATTTTGGAATGAGGTGTTCGATGAGCAGGTTCCCACATACTTTGGGCCATGTAGTGTACACGGAGTATACCAAACATTAGGAACACCTTCCAAATATTGAGTTTCACCTGGTCAGTCTATGTCATGGAAAGAAAAGGTGTTCCTAATGTTTTGTAAACTCAGTGCATGACTCTCTATTATGCATGGAAATATTTTGGAACCGATTTCCAAAATAACAATGACTTGGAGCTGATATGCTGGTGTTTTTTTTTACTGTCTTTGATGGGTGGCAAATAAATGGATCTAAATCTAAACATTTGTTCTGCACTTTTCTGGTCCTTCCTACGTAAGACAGGACACAGCACACTGCAGGCCTTTTCTGGGCATTAGCTGGGAAGTAGAGTGCTCTCCATCTAGCTTAATGGCTATTAATCCATAGCATGAAGTGGGGTTACTAAAAGCAGCTAGCTAGCGGTGCTGGCACTGAGTTACAGTCAGATTCTGCTTCAGGACATGGAGATGAGAGGAGGATTGCGTCCCAAAATAGTAGTGCATGGCTCTGGTCCAAAGTAATGCACTATGTATGGAATAGGGTGCACTATGTAGGGAATAGGGTGCACTATGTAGGGAATTTAATGCACTATGTAGGGAATAGGATGCACTATGTAGGGATTAGGGTGCACTATGTAGGGAATAGGGTGCACTATGTAGGGAATAGGGTGCACTATGTAGGGAATAGGGTGCACTATGTAGGGAATAGGGTGCACTATGTAGGGAATTTAATGCACTATGTAGGTAATAGGATGCACTATGTAGGGAATAGGATGCACTATGTAGGGATTAGGGTGCACTATGTAGGGAATAGGGTGCACTATGTAGGGAATAGGGTGCACTATGTAGGGAATAGGGTGCACTATGTAGGGAATAGGGTGCACTATGTAGGGAATTTAATGCACTATGTAGGGAATAGGATGCACTATGTAGGGAATAGGATGCACTATGTAGGGAATAGGGTGCATTATGTAGGGATTAGGGTGCACTATGTAGGGAATAGGGTGCACTATGTAGGGAATAGGGTGCTCTATGTAGGGAATAGGGTGCACTATGTAGGGAATAGGATGCACTATGTAGGGAATATGATGCACTATGTAGGGAATAGGATGCACTATGTATGGAATAGGGTGCACTATGTAGGAAATAGGGTGCACTATGTAGGGAATATGATGCACTATGTAGGGAATAGGATGCACTATGTATGGAATAGGGTGTCATTTGGGACGCATAGGGAAGAGCAGAAATGTTGTCCTGTCCCAACACAGAAAAACACTAAAAAGAAAATAACTGGATAAATACACTGTTAATAAAGATCTGGCTCACCACTGAGGCCTATGACTTCAAGGCTTTGAAAAAGATGGAAAAAATTAGGATGAGCCACATGCTGGAAACACAGAGAGCTTTGTTAGAGAATATGTGGAGAGAAAACCATCCTCCCCTTAGTCCCACTAACAGATAGACATGATCCCACCAGCCTCCCCTTAGTACCACTAACAGATAGACATGATACCACCAGCCTTAGTACCACTAACAGATTGACATGATACCACCAGCCTCCCCTTAGTACCACTAACAGATAGACATGATACCACCAGCCTCCCCTTAGTACCACTAACAGATTGACATGATACCACCAGCCTCCTCTTAGTACCACTAACAGATAGACATGATACCACCAGCCTCCCCTTAGTACTACTAACAGATAGACATGATACCACCAGCCTCCTCTTAGTACCACTAACAGATAGACATGATACCACCAGCCTCCCCTTAGTACTACTAACAGATAGACATGATACCACCAGCCTTAGTACCACTAACAGATAGACATGATACCACCAGCCTCCCCTTAGTACCACTAACAGATTGACATGATACCACCAGCCTCCTCTTAGTACCACTAACAGATAGACATGATACCACCAGCCTCCTCTTAGTACCACTAACAGATAGACATGATACCACCAGCCTTAGTACCACTAACAGATAGACATGATACCACCAGCCTCCTCTTAGTACCACTAACAGATAGACATGATACCACCAGCCTCCTCTTAGTACCACTAACAGATAGACATGATACCACCAGCCTCCCCTTAGTACCACTAACAGATAGACATGATACCACCAGCCTCCCCTTAGTACCACTAACAGATAGACATGATACCACCAGCCTCCCCTTAGTACCACTAACAGATAGACATGATACCACCAGCCTCCTCTTAGTACCACTAACAGATAGACATGATACCACCAGCCTTAGTACCACTAACAGATAGACATGATACCACCAGCCTCCCCTTAGTACCACTAACAGATAGACATGATACCACCAGCCTCCCCTTAGTACCACTAACAGATAGACATGATACCACCAGCCTCCCCTTAGTACCACTAACAGATAGACATGATACCACCAGCCTCCCCTTAGTACCACTAACAGATAGACATGATACCACCAGCCTCCCCTTAGTACCACTAACAGATAGACATGATACCACCAGCCTCCTCTTAGTACCACTAACAGATTGACATGATACCACCAGCCTCCTCTTAGTACCACTAACAGATAGACATGATACCACCAGCCTCCCCTTAGTACCACTAACAGATAGACATGATACCACCAGCCTCCTCTTAGTACCACTAACAGATAGACATGATACCACCAGCCTCCCCTTAGTACCACTAACAGATAGACATGATACCACCAGCCTCCCCTTAGTACCACTAACAGATAGACATGATACCACCAGCCTCCCCTTAGTACCACTAACAGATAGACATGATACCACCAGCCTCCCCTTAGTACCACTAACAGATAGACATGATACCACCAGCCTCCTCTTAGTACCACTAACAGATAGACATGATACCACCAGCCTCCCCTTAGTACCACTAACAGATAGACATGATACCACCAGCCTCCCCTTAGTACCACTAACAGATAGACATGATACCACCAGCCTTAGTACCACTAACAGATTGACATGATACCACCAGCCTCCCCTTAGTACCACTAACAGATAGACATGATACCACCAGCCTCCCCTTAGTACCACTAACAGATTGACATGATACCACCAGCCTCCTCTTAGTACCACTAACAGATAGACATGATACCACCAGCCTCCCCTTAGTACTACTAACAGATAGACATGATACCACCAGCCTCCTCTTAGTACCACTAACAGATAGACATGATACCACCAGCCTCCCCTTAGTACTACTAACAGATAGACATGATACCACCAGCCTTAGTACCACTAACAGATAGACATGATACCACCAGCCTCCCCTTAGTACCACTAACAGATTGACATGATACCACCAGCCTCCTCTTAGTACCACTAACAGATAGACATGATACCACCAGCCTCCTCTTAGTACCACTAACAGATAGACATGATACCACCAGCCTTAGTACCACTAACAGATAGACATGATACCACCAGCCTCCTCTTAGTACCACTAACAGATAGACATGATACCACCAGCCTCCTCTTAGTACCACTAACAGATAGACATGATACCACCAGCCTCCCCTTAGTACCACTAACAGATAGACATGATACCACCAGCCTCCCCTTAGTACCACTAACAGATAGACATGATACCACCAGCCTCCCCTTAGTACCACTAACAGATAGACATGATACCACCAGCCTCCTCTTAGTACCACTAACAGATAGACATGATACCACCAGCCTTAGTACCACTAACAGATAGACATGATACCACCAGCCTCCCCTTAGTACCACTAACAGATAGACATGATACCACCAGCCTCCCCTTAGTACCACTAACAGATAGACATGATACCACCAGCCTCCCCTTAGTACCACTAACAGATAGACATGATACCACCAGCCTCCCCTTAGTACCACTAACAGATAGACATGATACCACCAGCCTCCCCTTAGTACCACTAACAGATAGACATGATACCACCAGCCTCCTCTTAGTACCACTAACAGATTGACATGATACCACCAGCCTCCTCTTAGTACCACTAACAGATAGACATGATACCACCAGCCTCCCCTTAGTACCACTAACAGATAGACATGATACCACCAGCCTCCTCTTAGTACCACTAACAGATAGACATGATACCACCAGCCTCCCCTTAGTACCACTAACAGATAGACATGATACCACCAGCCTCCCCTTAGTACCACTAACAGATAGACATGATACCACCAGCCTCCCCTTAGTACCACTAACAGATAGACATGATACCACCAGCCTCCCCTTAGTACCACTAACAGATAGACATGATACCACCAGCCTCCTCTTAGTACCACTAACAGATAGACATGATACCACCAGCCTCCCCTTAGTACCACTAACAGATAGACATGATACCACCAGCCTCCCCTTAGTACCACTAACAGATAGACATGATACCACCAGCCTCCTCTTAGTACCACTAACAGATAGACATGATACCACCAGCCTTAGTACCACTAACAGATTGACATGATACCACCAGCCTTAGTACCACTAACAGATAGACATGATACCACCAGCCTCCCCTTAGTACCACTAACAGATAGACATGATACCACCAGCCTCCTCTTAGTACCACTAACAGATAGACATGATACCACCAGCCTCCCCTTAGTACCACTAACAGATTGACATGATACCACCAGCCTCCCCTTAGTACCACTAACAGATAGACATGATACCACCAGCCTTAGTACCACTAACAGATTGACATGATACCACCAGCCTCCCCTTAGTACTACTAACAGATAGACATGATACCACCAGCCTTAGTACCACTAACAGATAGACATGATACCACCAGCCTCCTCTTAGTACCACTAACAGATATACATGATACCACCAGCCTCCCCTTAGTACCACTAACAGATAGACATGATACCACCAGCCTCCTCTTAGTACCACTAACAGATAGACATGATACCACCAGCCTCCCCTTAGTACCACTAACAGATAGACATGATACCACCAGCCTCCTCTTAGTACCACTAACAGATAGACATGATACCACCAGCCTCTCCTTAGTACCACTAACAGATAGACATGATACCACCAGCCTCCTCTTAGTACCACTAACAGATAGACATGATACCACCAGCCTCCCCTTAGTACCACTAACAGATATACATGATACCACCAGCCTTAGTACCACTAACAGATAGACATGATACCACCAGCCTTAGTACCACTAACAGATAGACATGATACCACCAGCCTCCCCTTAGTACCACTAACAGATAGACATGATACCACCAGCCTCCCCTTAGTACCACTAACAGATAGACATGATACCACCAGCCTCCTCTTAGTACCACTAACAGATTGACATGATACCACCAGCCTCCCCTTAGTACCACTAACAGATAGACATGATACCACCAGCCTCCCCTTAGTACCACTAACAGATAGACATGATACCACCAGCCTCCTCTTAGTACCACTAACAGATAGACATGATACCACCAGCCTCCTCTTAGTACCACTAACAGATAGACATGATACCACCAGCCTCCCCTTAGTACCACTAACAGATAGACATGATACCACCAGCCTCCTCTTAGTACCACTAACAGATAGACATGATACCACCAGCCTCCCCTTAGTACCACTAACAGATAGACATGATACCACCAGCCTCCTCTTAGTACCACTAACAGATAGACATGATACCACCAGCCTCCTCTTAGTACCACTAACAGATAGACATGATACCACCAGCCTTAGTACCACTAACAGATAGACATGATACCACCAGCCTCCTCTTAGTACCACTAACAGATTGACATGATACCACCAGCCTTAGTACCACTAACAGATAGACATGATACCACCAGCCTCCTCTTAGTACCACTAACAGATAGACATGATACCACCAGCCTTAGTACCACTAACAGATAGACATTAAACCACCAGCCTCCCCTTAGTACCACTAACAGATAGACATGATACCACCAGCCTTAGTACCACTAACAGATAGACATGATACCACCAGCCTCCTCTTAGTACCACTAACAGATAGACATGATACCACCAGCCTCCTCTTAGTACCACTAACAGATAGACATGATACCACCAGCCTCCTCTTAGTACCACTAACAGATAGACATGATACCACCAGCCTCCTCTTAGTACCACTAACAGATTGACATGATACCACCAGCCTTAGTACCACTAACAGATAGACATGATACCACCAGCCTCCTCTTAGTACCACTAACAGATTGACATGATACCACCAGCCTTAGTACCACTAACAGATAGACATGATACCACCAGCCACCCCTTAGTACCACTAACAGATAGACATGATACCACCAGCCTTAGTACCACTAACAGATAGACATGATACCACCAGCCTTAGTACCACTAACAGATTGACATGATACCACCAGCCTCCTCTTAGTACCACTAACAGATAGACATGATACCACCAGCCTCCTCTTAGTACCACTAACAGATAGACATGATACCACCAGCCTCCTCTTAGTACCACTAACAGATAGACATGATACCACCAGCCTCCTCTTAGTACCACTAACAGATAGACATGATACCACCAGCCTCCCCTTAGTACCACTAACAGATAGACATGATACCACCAGCCTTAGTACCACTAACAGATAGACATGATACCACCAGCCTCCCCTTAGTACCACTAACAGATAGACATGATACCACCAGCCTCCCCTTAGTACCACTAACAGATAGACATGATACCACCAGCCTCCCCTTAGTACCACTAACAGATAGACATGATACCACCAGCCTCCCCTTAGTACCACTAACAGATTGACATGATACCACCAGCCTCCTCTTAGTACCACTAACAGATAGACATGATACCACCAGCCTCCCCTTAGTACCACTAACAGATAGACATGATACCACCAGCCTCCCCTTAGTACCACTAACAGATAGACATGATACCACCAGCCTCCCCTTAGTACCACTAACAGATAGACATGATACCACCAGCCTCCCCTTAGTACCACTAACAGATAGACATGATACCACCAGCCTCCCCTTAGTACCACTAACAGATAGACATGATACCACCAGCCTCCCCTTAGTACCACTAACAGATTGACATGATACCACCAGCCTTAGTACCACTAACAGATAGACATGATACCACCAGCCTTAGTACCACTAACAGATAGACATGATACCACCAGCCTCCCCTTAGTACCACTAACAGATTGACATGATACCACCAGCCTCCCCTTAGTACCACTAACAGATAGACATGATACCACCAGCCTCCTCTTAGTACCACTAACAGATAGACATGATACCACCAGCCTCCTCTTAGTACCACTAACAGATAGACATGATACCACCAGCCTCCTCTTAGTACCACTAACAGATAGACATGATACCACCAGCCTTAGTACCACTAACAGATAGACATGATACCACCAGCCTCCTCTTAGTACCACTAACAGATAGACATGATACCACCAGCCTCCTCTTAGTACCACTAACAGATAGACATGATACCACCAGCCTCCTCTTAGTACCACTAACAGATAGACATGATACCACCAGCCTCCTCTTAGTACCACTAACAGATTGACATGATACCACCAGCCTCCTCTTAGTACCACTAACAGATAGACATGATACCACCAGCCTCCCCTTAGTACCACTAACAGATAGACATGATACCACCAGCCTTAGTACCACTAACAGATAGACATGATACCACCAGCCTCCTCTTAGTACCACTAACAGATTGACATGATACCACCAGCCTCCCCTTAGTACCACTAACAGATAGACATGATACCACCAGCCTCCCCTTAGTACCACTAACAGATAGACATGATACCACCAGCCTTAGTACCACTAACAGATAGACATGATACCACCAGCCTTAGTGCCACTAACAGATTGACATGATACCACCAGCCTCCCCTTAGTACCACTAACAGATAGACATGATACCACCAGCCTCCCCTTAGTACCACTAACAGATTGACATGATACCACCAGCCTCCCCTTAGTACCACTAACAGATAGACATGATACCACCAGCCTCCCCTTAGTACCACTAACAGATAGACATGATACCACCAGCCTCCTCTTAGTACCACTAACAGATTGACATGATACCACCAGCCTCCCCTTAGTACCACTAACAGATAGACATGATACCACCAGCCTCCCCTTAGTACCACTAACAGATTGACATGATACCACCAGCCTTAGTACCACTAACAGATAGACATGATACCACCAGCCTCCCCTTAGTACCACTAACAGATAGACATGATACCACCAGCCTCCTCTTAGTACCACTAACAGATAGACATGATACCACCAGCCTCCTCTTAGTACCACTAACAGATAGACATGATACCACCAGCCTCCTCTTAGTACCACTAACAGATAGACATGATACCACCAGCCTCCTCTTAGTACCACTAACAGATAGACATGATACCACCAGCCTTAGTACCACTAACAGATAGACATGATACCACCAGCCTCCCCTTAGTACCACTAACAGATAGACATGATACCACCAGCCTTAGTACCACTAACAGATAGACATGATACCACCAGCCTTAGTACCACTAACAGATAGACATGATACCACCAGCCTCCCCTTAGTACCACTAACAGATAGACATGATACCACCAGCCTCCTCTTAGTACCACTAACAGATAGACATGATACCACCAGCCTCCTCTTAGTACCACTAACAGATAGACATGATACCACCAGCCTCCCCTTAGTACCACTAACAGATAGACATGATACCACCAGCCTTAGTACCACTAACAGATAGACATGATACCACCAGCCTTAGTACCACTAACAGATAGACATGATACCACCAGCCTCCCCTTAGTACCACTAACAGATAGACATGATACCACCAGCCTCCTCTTAGTACCACTAACAGATAGACATGATACCACCAGCCTCCCCTTAGTACCACTAACAGATAGACATGATACCACCAGCCTCCCCTTAGTACCACTAACAGATAGACATGATACCACCAGCCTTAGTACCACTAACAGATAGACATGATACCACCAGCCTCCCCTTAGTACCACTAACAGATAGACATTAAACCACCAGCCTCCCCTTAGTACCACTAACAGATAGACATTAAACCACCAGCCTCCCCTTAGTACCACTAACAGATAGACATGATACCACCAGCCTCCCCTTAGTACCACTAACAGATAGACATGATACCACCAGCCTTAGTGCCACTAACAGATAGACATGATACCACCAGCCTCCTCTTAGTACCACTAACAGATAGACATGATACCACCAGCCTCCTCTTAGTACCACTAACAGATAGACATGATACCACCAGCCTTAGTACCACTAACAGATAGACATGATACCACCAGCCTCCTCTTAGTACCACTAACAGATAGACATGATACCACCAGCCTCCTCTTAGTACCACTAACAGATAGACATGATACCACCAGCCTTAGTACCACTAACAGATAGACATGATACCACCAGCCTCCCCTTAGTACCACTAACAGATAGACATGATACCACCAGCCTCCTCTTAGTACCACTAACAGATAGACATGATACCACCAGCCTTAGTACCACTAACAGATAGACATGATACCACCAGCCTTAGTACCACTAACAGATAGACATGATACCACCAGCCTCCCCTTAGTACCACTAACAGATAGACATGATACCACCAGCCTCCTCTTAGTACCACTAACAGATAGACATGATACCACCAGCCTCCTCTTAGTACCACTAACAGATAGACATGATACCACCAGCCTCCCCTTAGTACCACTAACAGATAGACATGATACCACCAGCCTCCTCTTAGTACCACTAACAGATTGACATGATACCACCAGCCTCCCCTTAGTACCACTAACAGATAGACATGATACCACCAGCCTCCCCTTAGTACCACTAACAGATAGACATGATACCACCAGCCTTAGTACCACTAACAGATAGACATGATACCACCAGCCTCCCCTTAGTACCACTAACAGATAGACATGATACCACCAGCCTCCTCTTAGTACCACTAACAGATTGACATGATACCACCAGCCTCCTCTTAGTACCACTAACAGATTGACATGATACCACCAGCCTTAGTACCACTAACAGATAGACATGATACCACCAGCCTCCCCTTAGTACCACTAACAGATAGACATGATACCACCAGCCTTAGTACCACTAACAGATAGACATGATACCACCAGCCTCCCCTTAGTACCACTAACAGATAGACATGATACCACCAGCCTCCTCTTAGTACCACTAACAGATAGACATGATACCACCAGCCTTAGTACCACTAACAGATAGACATGATACCACCAGCCTCCTCTTAGTACCACTAACAGATAGACATGATACCACCAGCCTTAGTACCACTAACAGATAGACATGATACCACCAGCCTCCCCTTAGTACCACTAACAGATAGACATGATACCACCAGCCTTAGTACCACTAACAGATAGACATGATACCACCAGCCTTAGTACCACTAACAGATAGACATGATACCACCAGCCTTAGTACCACTAACAGATTGACATGATACCACCAGCCTCCCCTTAGTACCACTAACAGATAGACATGATACCACCAGCCTCCCCTTAGTACCACTAACAGATAGACATGATACCACCAGCCTTAGTACCACTAACAGATAGACATGATACCACCAGCCTCCTCTTAGTACCACTAACAGATAGACATGATACCACCAGCCTTAGTACCACTAACAGATAGACATGATACCACCAGCCTTAGTACCACTAACAGATAGACATGATACCACCAGCCTCCCCTTAGTACCACTAACAGATTGACATGATACCACCAGCCTCCTCTTAGTACCACTAACAGATAGACATGATACCACCAGCCTCCTCTTAGTACCACTAACAGATAGACATGATACCACCAGCCTCCTCTTAGTACCACTAACAGATAGACATGATACCACCAGCCTCCCCTTAGTACCACTAACAGATAGACATGATACCACCAGCCTCCCCTTAGTACCACTAACAGATAGACATGATACCACCAGCCTCCTCTTAGTACCACTAACAGATAGACATGATACCACCAGCCTTAGTACCACTAACAGATAGACATGATACCACCAGCCTCCCCTTAGTACCACTAACAGATAGACATGATACCACCAGCCTTAGTACCACTAACAGATAGACATGATACCACCAGACTCCCCTTAGTACCACTAACAGATAGACATGATACCACCAGCCTTAGTACCACTAACAGATAGACATGATACCACCAGCCTCCCCTTAGTACCACTAACAGATAGACATGATACCACCAGCCTCCTCTTAGTACCACTAACAGATAGACATGATACCACCAGCCTCCTC
>NW_026600215.1:934061-1146561 GCF_029448725.1 Salvelinus fontinalis
CACTAACAGATAGACATGATACCACCAGCCTCCTCTTAGTACCACTAACAGATAGACATGATACCACCAGCCTCCCCTTAGTACCACTAACAGATAGACATGATACCACCAGCCTCCTCTTAGTACCACTAACAGATAGACATGATACCACCAGCCTCCCCTTAGTACCACTAACAGATAGACATGATACCACCAGCCTCCCCTTAGTACCACTAACAGATAGACATGATACCACCAGCCTCCTCTTAGTACCACTAACAGATAGACATGATACCACCAGCCTCCCTTAGTACCACTAACAGATAGACATGATACCACCAGCCTCCCTTAGTACCACTAACAGATAGACATGATACCACCAGCCTCCCTTAGTACCACTAACAGATAGACATGATACCACCAGCCTCCCCTTAGTACCACTAACAGATAGACATGATACCACCAGCCTCCTCTTAGTACCACTAACAGATAGACATGATACCACCAGCCTCCCCTTAGTACCACTAACAGATAGACATGATACCACCAGCCTTAGTACCACTAACAGATAGACATGATACCACCAGCCTCCTCTTAGTACCACTAACAGATAGACATGATACCACCAGCCCTTAGTACCACTAACAGATAGACATGATACCACCAGCCTCTTAGTACCACTAACAGATAGACATGATACCACCAGCCTCCTCTTAGTACCACTAACAGATAGACATGATACCACCAGCCCCTTAGTACCACTAACAGATAGACATGATACCACCAGCCTTAGTACCACTAACAGATAGACATGATACCACCAGCCTCCCTTAGTACCACTAACAGATAGACATGATACCACCAGCCTCCTCTTAGTACCACTAACAGATAGACATGATACCACCAGCCTCCTCTTAGTACCACTAACAGATAGACATGATACCACCAGCCTCCCCTTAGTACCACTAACAGATAGACATGATACCACCAGCCTCCCCTTAGTACCACTAACAGATAGACATGATACCACCAGCCTCCTCTTAGTACCACTAACAGATAGACATGATACCACCAGCCTTAGTACCACTAACAGATAGACATGATACCACCAGCCTCCCCTTAGTACCACTAACAGATAGACATGATACCACCAGCCTCCCCTTAGTACCACTAACAGATAGACATGATACCACCAGCCTCCCTTAGTACCACTAACAGATAGACATGATACCACCAGCCTCCCCTTAGTACCACTAACAGATAGACATGATACCACCAGCCTTAGTACCACTAACAGATAGACATGATACCACCAGCCTCCCTTAGTACCACTAACAGATAGACATGATACCACCAGCCTCCTCTTAGTACCACTAACAGATAGACATGATACCACCAGCCTCCCCTTAGTACCACTAACAGATAGACATGATACCACCAGCCTCCCTTAGTACCACTAACAGATAGACATGATACCACCAGCCTCCCCTTAGTACCACTAACAGATAGACATGATACCACCAGCCTCCCCTTAGTACCACTAACAGATAGACATGATACCACCAGCCTCCCCTTAGTACCACTAACAGATAGACATGATACCACCAGCCTCCCTTAGTACCACTAACAGATAGACATGATACCACCAGCCTCCTCTTAGTACCACTAACAGATAGACATGATACCACCAGCCTCCCCTTAGTACCACTAACAGATAGACATGATACCACCAGCCTCCCTTAGTACCACTAACAGATAGACATGATACCACCAGCCTCCCTTAGTACCACTAACAGATAGACATGATACCACCAGCCTCCCCTTAGTACCACTAACAGATAGACATGATACCACCAGCCTCCTCTTAGTACCACTAACAGATAGACATGATACCACCAGCCTCCTCTTAGTACCACTAACAGATAGACATGATACCACCAGCCTCCCTTAGTACCACTAACAGATAGACATGATACCACCAGCCTCCTCTTAGTACCACTAACAGATAGACATGATACCACCAGCCTCCTCTTAGTACCACTAACAGATAGACATGATACCACCAGCCTTAGTACCACTAACAGATAGACATGATACCACCAGCCTCCCCTTAGTACCACTAACAGATAGACATGATACCACCAGCCTCCTCTTAGTACCACTAACAGATAGACATGATACCACCAGCCTCCCTTAGTACCACTAACAGATAGACATGATACCACCAGCCTCCCTTAGTACCACTAACAGATAGACATGATACCACCAGCCTCCTCTTAGTACCACTAACAGATAGACATGATACCACCAGCCTCCCTTAGTACCACTAACAGATAGACATGATACCACCAGCCTCCCCTTAGTACCACTAACAGATAGACATGATACCACCAGCCTCCTTAGTACCACTAACAGATAGACATGATACCACCAGCCTCCTCTTAGTACCACTAACAGATAGACATGATACCACCAGCCTCCCCTTAGTACCACTAACAGATAGACATGATACCACCAGCCTTAGTACCACTAACAGATAGACATGATACCACCAGCCTCCCCTTAGTACCACTAACAGATAGACATGATACCACCAGCCTCCCTTAGTACCACTAACAGATAGACATGATACCACCAGCCTCCCCTTAGTACCACTAACAGATAGACATGATACCACCAGCCCCTTAGTACCACTAACAGATAGACATGATACCACCAGCCTCCCCTTAGTACCACTAACAGATAGACATGATACCACCAGCCTCCCCTTAGTACCACTAACAGATAGACATGATACCACCAGCCTCCTTAGTACCACTAACAGATAGACATGATACCACCAGCCTCCCCTTAGTACCACTAACAGATAGACATGATACCACCAGCCTCCTCTTAGTACCACTAACAGATAGACATGATACCACCAGCCTCCTCTTAGTACCACTAACAGATAGACATGATACCACCAGCCTTAGTACCACTAACAGATAGACATGATACCACCAGCCTCCCTTAGTACCACTAACAGATAGACATGATACCACCAGCCTCCCCTTAGTACCACTAACAGATAGACATGATACCACCAGCCTCCCCTTAGTACCACTAACAGATAGACATGATACCACCAGCCTCCCTTAGTACCACTAACAGATAGACATGATACCACCAGCCCTTAGTACCACTAACAGATAGACATGATACCACCAGCCTCCTCTTAGTACCACTAACAGATAGACATGATACCACCAGCCTTAGTACCACTAACAGATAGACATGATACCACCAGCCCTTAGTACCACTAACAGATAGACATGATACCACCAGCCTCCTCTTAGTACCACTAACAGATAGACATGATACCACCAGCCCTTAGTACCACTAACAGATAGACATGATACCACCAGCCTTAGTACCACTAACAGATAGACATGATACCACCAGCCTCCCCTTAGTACCACTAACAGATAGACATGATACCACCAGCCTCCTCTTAGTACCACTAACAGATAGACATGATACCACCAGCCTCCCTTAGTACCACTAACAGATAGACATGATACCACCAGCCTCCTCTTAGTACCACTAACAGATAGACATGATACCACCAGCCTCCTCTTAGTACCACTAACAGATAGACATGATACCACCAGCCTCCTCTTAGTACCACTAACAGATAGACATGATACCACCAGCCTTAGTACCACTAACAGATAGACATGATACCACCAGCCTCCCCTTAGTACCACTAACAGATAGACATGATACCACCAGCCTCCCCTTAGTACCACTAACAGATAGACATGATACCACCAGCCTCCCTTAGTACCACTAACAGATAGACATGATACCACCAGCCTCCCCTTAGTACCACTAACAGATAGACATGATACCACCAGCCTTAGTACCACTAACAGATAGACATGATACCACCAGCCCTTAGTACCACTAACAGATAGACATGATACCACCAGCCTCCTCTTAGTACCACTAACAGATAGACATGATACCACCAGCCTCCCCTTAGTACCACTAACAGATAGACATGATACCACCAGCCTTAGTACCACTAACAGATAGACATGATACCACCAGCCTCCCCTTAGTACCACTAACAGATAGACATGATACCACCAGCCTCCTCTTAGTACCACTAACAGATAGACATGATACCACCAGCCTCCCCTTAGTACCACTAACAGATAGACATGATACCACCAGCCTTAGTACCACTAACAGATAGACATGATACCACCAGCCTCCTCTTAGTACCACTAACAGATAGACATGATACCACCAGCCTTAGTACCACTAACAGATAGACATGATACCACCAGCCTCCCTTAGTACCACTAACAGATAGACATGATACCACCAGCCTCCCTTAGTACCACTAACAGATAGACATGATACCACCAGCCTCCCCTTAGTACCACTAACAGATAGACATGATACCACCAGCCTCCTCTTAGTACCACTAACAGATAGACATGATACCACCAGCCTCCCCTTAGTACCACTAACAGATAGACATGATACCACCAGCCTCCCCTTAGTACCACTAACAGATAGACATGATACCACCAGCCTTAGTACCACTAACAGATAGACATGATACCACCAGCCTCCCCTTAGTACCACTAACAGATAGACATGATACCACCAGCCTCCCCTTAGTACCACTAACAGATAGACATGATACCACCAGCCTCCCCTTAGTACCACTAACAGATAGACATGATACCACCAGCCTTAGTACCACTAACAGATAGACATGATACCACCAGCCTCCCCTTAGTACCACTAACAGATAGACATGATACCACCAGCCTCCCCTTAGTACCACTAACAGATAGACATGATACCACCAGCCTCCCCTTAGTACCACTAACAGATAGACATGATACCACCAGCCTCCCCTTAGTACCACTAACAGATAGACATGATACCACCAGCCTCCCCTTAGTACCACTAACAGATAGACATGATACCACCAGCCTCCCCTTAGTACCACTAACAGATAGACATGATACCACCAGCCTCCCCTTAGTACCACTAACAGATAGACATGATACCACCAGCCTCCCCTTAGTACCACTAACAGATAGACATGATACCACCAGCCTTAGTACCACTAACAGATAGACATGATACCACCAGCCTCCCCTTAGTACCACTAACAGATAGACATGATACCACCAGCCCTTAGTACCACTAACAGATAGACATGATACCACCAGCCTCCCCTTAGTACCACTAACAGATAGACATGATACCACCAGCCCTTAGTACCACTAACAGATAGACATGATACCACCAGCCTCCTCTTAGTACCACTAACAGATAGACATGATACCACCAGCCTCCCCTTAGTACCACTAACAGATAGACATGATACCACCAGCCTTAGTACCACTAACAGATAGACATGATACCACCAGCCTCCCCTTAGTACCACTAACAGATAGACATGATACCACCAGCCTCCTCTTAGTACCACTAACAGATAGACATGATACCACCAGCCTCCTCTTAGTACCACTAACAGATAGACATGATACCACCAGCCTCCCTTAGTACCACTAACAGATAGACATGATACCACCAGCCTCCCCTTAGTACCACTAACAGATAGACATGATACCACCAGCCTCCCCTTAGTACCACTAACAGATAGACATGATACCACCAGCCTCCTCTTAGTACCACTAACAGATAGACATGATACCACCAGCCTTAGTACCACTAACAGATAGACATGATACCACCAGCCTCCTCTTAGTACCACTAACAGATAGACATGATACCACCAGCCCTTAGTACCACTAACAGATAGACATGATACCACCAGCCTCCTCTTAGTACCACTAACAGATAGACATGATACCACCAGCCTCCTCTTAGTACCACTAACAGATAGACATGATACCACCAGCCTCCTCTTAGTACCACTAACAGATAGACATGATACCACCAGCCTCCCCTTAGTACCACTAACAGATAGACATGATACCACCAGCCTCCCCTTAGTACCACTAACAGATAGACATGATACCACCAGCCTCCCCTTAGTACCACTAACAGATAGACATGATACCACCAGCCTCCTCTTAGTACCACTAACAGATAGACATGATACCACCAGCCTCCCCTTAGTACCACTAACAGATAGACATGATACCACCAGCCTCCCCTTAGTACCACTAACAGATAGACATGATACCACCAGCCTTAGTACCACTAACAGATAGACATGATACCACCAGCCTCCTCTTAGTACCACTAACAGATAGACATGATACCACCAGCCTCCCCTTAGTACCACTAACAGATAGACATGATACCACCAGCCTCCCCTTAGTACCACTAACAGATAGACATGATACCACCAGCCTCCTCTTAGTACCACTAACAGATAGACATGATACCACCAGCCTCCCCTTAGTACCACTAACAGATAGACATGATACCACCAGCCTCCTCTTAGTACCACTAACAGATAGACATGATACCACCAGCCTTAGTACCACTAACAGATAGACATGATACCACCAGCCTCCCCTTAGTACCACTAACAGATAGACATGATACCACCAGCCTCCTCTTAGTACCACTAACAGATAGACATGATACCACCAGCCTCCTCTTAGTACCACTAACAGATAGACATGATACCACCAGCCTCCCCTTAGTACCACTAACAGATAGACATGATACCACCAGCCTCCCCTTAGTACCACTAACAGATAGACATGATACCACCAGCCTCCCCTTAGTACCACTAACAGATAGACATGATACCACCAGCCTTAGTACCACTAACAGATAGACATGATACCACCAGCCTCCCCTTAGTACCACTAACAGATAGACATGATACCACCAGCCTCCCCTTAGTACCACTAACAGATAGACATGATACCACCAGCCTCCTCTTAGTACCACTAACAGATAGACATGATACCACCAGCCTCCTCTTAGTACCACTAACAGATAGACATGATACCACCAGCCTCCTCTTAGTACCACTAACAGATAGACATGATACCACCAGCCTCCTCTTAGTACCACTAACAGATAGACATGATACCACCAGCCTCCTCTTAGTACCACTAACAGATAGACATGATACCACCAGCCTCCCCTTAGTACCACTAACAGATAGACATGATACCACCAGCCTCCTCTTAGTACCACTAACAGATAGACATGATACCACCAGCCTCCTCTTAGTACCACTAACAGATAGACATGATACCACCAGCCTCCTCTTAGTACCACTAACAGATAGACATGATACCACCAGCCTCCTCTTAGTACCACTAACAGATAGACATGATACCACCAGCCTCCTCTTAGTACCACTAACAGATAGACATGATACCACCAGCCTTAGTACCACTAACAGATAGACATGATACCACCAGCCTCCCCTTAGTACCACTAACAGATAGACATGATACCACCAGCCTCCCCTTAGTACCACTAACAGATAGACATGATACCACCAGCCTCCCCTTAGTACCACTAACAGATAGACATGATACCACCAGCCTTAGTACCACTAACAGATAGACATGATACCACCAGCCTCCTCTTAGTACCACTAACAGATAGACATGATACCACCAGCCTCCTCTTAGTACCACTAACAGATAGACATGATACCACCAGCCTTAGTACCACTAACAGATAGACATGATACCACCAGCCTCCTCTTAGTACCACTAACAGATAGACATGATACCACCAGCCTTAGTACCACTAACAGATAGACATGATACCACCAGCCTCCTCTTAGTACCACTAACAGATAGACATGATACCACCAGCCTTAGTACCACTAACAGATAGACATGATACCACCAGCCTCCCCTTAGTACCACTAACAGATAGACATGATACCACCAGCCTCCCCTTAGTACCACTAACAGATAGACATGATACCACCAGCCTCCCCTTAGTACCACTAACAGATAGACATGATACCACCAGCCTCCTCTTAGTACCACTAACAGATAGACATGATACCACCAGCCTCCCCTTAGTACCACTAACAGATAGACATGATACCACCAGCCTCCTCTTAGTACCACTAACAGATAGACATGATACCACCAGCCTTAGTACCACTAACAGATAGACATGATACCACCAGCCTCCCCTTAGTACCACTAACAGATAGACATGATACCACCAGCCTTAGTACCACTAACAGATAGACATGATACCACCAGCCTCCCCTTAGTACCACTAACAGATAGACATGATACCACCAGCCTCCCCTTAGTACCACTAACAGATAGACATGATACCACCAGCCTCCCCTTAGTACCACTAACAGATAGACATGATACCACCAGCCTCCTCTTAGTACCACTAACAGATAGACATGATACCACCAGCCTCCTCTTAGTACCACTAACAGATAGACATGATACCACCAGCCTTAGTACCACTAACAGATAGACATGATACCACCAGCCCTTAGTACCACTAACAGATAGACATGATACCACCAGCCTCCTCTTAGTACCACTAACAGATAGACATGATACCACCAGCCTCCTCTTAGTACCACTAACAGATAGACATGATACCACCAGCCTTAGTACCACTAACAGATAGACATGATACCACCAGCCTCCTCTTAGTACCACTAACAGATAGACATGATACCACCAGCCTTAGTACCACTAACAGATAGACATGATACCACCAGCCTTAGTACCACTAACAGATAGACATGATACCACCAGCCTCCCCTTAGTACCACTAACAGATAGACATGATACCACCAGCCTCCTCTTAGTACCACTAACAGATAGACATGATACCACCAGCCTCCTCTTAGTACCACTAACAGATAGACATGATACCACCAGCCTCCCCTTAGTACCACTAACAGATAGACATGATACCACCAGCCTCCCCTTAGTACCACTAACAGATAGACATGATACCACCAGCCTCCCCTTAGTACCACTAACAGATAGACATGATACCACCAGCCTTAGTACCACTAACAGATAGACATGATACCACCAGCCTCCCCTTAGTACCACTAACAGATAGACATGATACCACCAGCCTCCCCTTAGTACCACTAACAGATAGACATGATACCACCAGCCTCCCCTTAGTACCACTAACAGATAGACATGATACCACCAGCCTCCCCTTAGTACCACTAACAGATAGACATGATACCACCAGCCTTAGTACCACTAACAGATAGACATGATACCACCAGCCTCCCCTTAGTACCACTAACAGATAGACATGATACCACCAGCCTCCCCTTAGTACCACTAACAGATAGACATGATACCACCAGCCTCCTCTTAGTACCACTAACAGATAGACATGATACCACCAGCCTCCTCTTAGTACCACTAACAGATAGACATGATACCACCAGCCTTAGTACCACTAACAGATAGACATGATACCACCAGCCTCCTCTTAGTACCACTAACAGATAGACATGATACCACCAGCCTCCTCTTAGTACCACTAACAGATAGACATGATACCACCAGCCTCCTCTTAGTACCACTAACAGATAGACATGATACCACCAGCCTTAGTACCACTAACAGATAGACATGATACCACCAGCCTCCTCTTAGTACCACTAACAGATAGACATGATACCACCAGCCTTAGTACCACTAACAGATAGACATGATACCACCAGCCTCCTCTTAGTACCACTAACAGATAGACATGATACCACCAGCCTTAGTACCACTAACAGATAGACATGATACCACCAGCCTCCCCTTAGTACCACTAACAGATAGACATGATACCACCAGCCTCCCCTTAGTACCACTAACAGATAGACATGATACCACCAGCCTCCTCTTAGTACCACTAACAGATAGACATGATACCACCAGCCTCCCTTAGTACCACTAACAGATAGACATGATACCACCAGCCTCCTCTTAGTACCACTAACAGATAGACATGATACCACCAGCCTCCTCTTAGTACCACTAACAGATAGACATGATACCACCAGCCTCCTCTTAGTACCACTAACAGATAGACATGATACCACCAGCCTTAGTACCACTAACAGATAGACATGATACCACCAGCCTCCTCTTAGTACCACTAACAGATAGACATGATACCACCAGCCTCCCCTTAGTACCACTAACAGATAGACATGATACCACCAGCCTTAGTACCACTAACAGATAGACATGATACCACCAGCCTCCCCTTAGTACCACTAACAGATAGACATGATACCACCAGCCTTAGTACCACTAACAGATTGACATGATACCACCAGCCTTAGTACCACTAACAGATAGACATGATACCACCAGCCTCCCCTTAGTACCACTAACAGATAGACATGATACCACCAGCCTCCTCTTAGTACCACTAACAGATAGACATGATACCACCAGCCTCCTCTTAGTACCACTAACAGATAGACATGATACCACCAGCCTTAGTACCACTAACAGATAGACATGATACCACCAGCCTCCTCTTAGTACCACTAACAGATAGACATGATACCACCAGCCTCCTCTTAGTACCACTAACAGATAGACATGATACCACCAGCCTCCTCTTAGTACCACTAACAGATAGACATGATACCACCAGCCTCCCCTTAGTACCACTAACAGATAGACATGATACCACCAGCCTTAGTACCACTAACAGATAGACATGATACCACCAGCCTCCCCTTAGTACCACTAACAGATAGACATGATACCACCAGCCTTAGTACCACTAACAGATAGACATGATACCACCAGCCTTAGTACCACTAACAGATAGACATGATACCACCAGCCTCCCCTTAGTACCACTAACAGATAGACATGATACCACCAGCCTTAGTACCACTAACAGATAGACATGATACCACCAGCCTCCTCTTAGTACCACTAACAGATAGACATGATACCACCAGCCTTAGTACCACTAACAGATAGACATGATACCACCAGCCTCCCCTTAGTACCACTAACAGATAGACATGATACCACCAGCCTCCCCTTAGTACCACTAACAGATAGACATGATACCACCAGCCTTAGTACCACTAACAGATAGACATGATACCACCAGCCTCCTCTTAGTACCACTAACAGATAGACATGATACCACCAGCCTCCTCTTAGTACCACTAACAGATAGACATGATACCACCAGCCTTAGTACCACTAACAGATAGACATGATACCACCAGCCTTAGTACCACTAACAGATAGACATGATACCACCAGCCTCCCTTAGTACCACTAACAGATAGACATGATACCACCAGCCTCCCCTTAGTACCACTAACAGATAGACATGATACCACCAGCCTTAGTACCACTAACAGATAGACATGATACCACCAGCCTTAGTACCACTAACAGATAGACATGATACCACCAGCCTCCTCTTAGTACCACTAACAGATAGACATGATACCACCAGCCTCCTCTTAGTACCACTAACAGATAGACATGATACCACCAGCCTCCTCTTAGTACCACTAACAGATAGACATGATACCACCAGCCTCCCCTTAGTACCACTAACAGATAGACATGATACCACCAGCCTCCTCTTAGTACCACTAACAGATAGACATGATACCACCAGCCTCCTCTTAGTACCACTAACAGATAGACATGATACCACCAGCCTCCTCTTAGTACCACTAACAGATAGACATGATACCACCAGCCTTAGTACCACTAACAGATAGACATGATACCACCAGCCTCCCCTTAGTACCACTAACAGATAGACATGATACCACCAGCCTCCCCTTAGTACCACTAACAGATAGACATGATACCACCAGCCTTAGTACCACTAACAGATTGACATGATACCACCAGCCTCCCCTTAGTACCACTAACAGATAGACATGATACCACCAGCCTTAGTACCACTAACAGATAGACATGATACCACCAGCCTCCCCTTAGTACCACTAACAGATAGACATGATACCACCAGCCTCCCCTTAGTACCACTAACAGATAGACATGATACCACCAGCCTCCTCTTAGTACCACTAACAGATAGACATGATACCACCAGCCTCCTCTTAGTACCACTAACAGATAGACATGATACCACCAGCCTTAGTACCACTAACAGATAGACATGATACCACCAGCCTCCCCTTAGTACCACTAACAGATAGACATGATACCACCAGCCTCCTCTTAGTACCACTAACAGATAGACATGATACCACCAGCCTCCTCTTAGTACCACTAACAGATAGACATGATACCACCAGCCTTAGTACCACTAACAGATAGACATGATACCACCAGCCTCCTCTTAGTACCACTAACAGATAGACATGATACCACCAGCCTCCTCTTAGTACCACTAACAGATAGACATGATACCACCAGCCTCCTCTTAGTACCACTAACAGATAGACATGATACCACCAGCCTCCTCTTAGTACCACTAACAGATAGACATGATACCACCAGCCTCCCCTTAGTACCACTAACAGATAGACATGATACCACCAGCCTCCTCTTAGTACCACTAACAGATAGACATGATACCACCAGCCTCCTCTTAGTACCACTAACAGATAGACATGATACCACCAGCCTCCTCTTAGTACCACTAACAGATAGACATGATACCACCAGCCTCCTCTTAGTACCACTAACAGATAGACATGATACCACCAGCCTCCTCTTAGTACCACTAACAGATAGACATGATACCACCAGCCTCCCCTTAGTACCACTAACAGATAGACATGATACCACCAGCCTTAGTACCACTAACAGATAGACATGATACCACCAGCCTTAGTACCACTAACAGATAGACATGATACCACCAGCCTCCCCTTAGTACCACTAACAGATAGACATGATACCACCAGCCTCCTCTTAGTACCACTAACAGATAGACATGATACCACCAGCCTCCCCTTAGTACCACTAACAGATAGACATGATACCACCAGCCTCCTCTTAGTACCACTAACAGATAGACATGATACCACCAGCCTCCCCTTAGTACCACTAACAGATAGACATGATACCACCAGCCTCCCCTTAGTACCACTAACAGATAGACATGATACCACCAGCCTTAGTACCACTAACAGATAGACATGATACCACCAGCCTTAGTACCACTAACAGATAGACATGATACCACCAGCCTCCCCTTAGTACCACTAACAGATAGACATGATACCACCAGCCTCCCCTTAGTACCACTAACAGATAGACATGATACCACCAGCCTCCCCTTAGTACCACTAACAGATAGACATGATACCACCAGCCTCCTCTTAGTACCACTAACAGATAGACATGATACCACCAGCCTTAGTACCACTAACAGATAGACATGATACCACCAGCCTTAGTACCACTAACAGATAGACATGATACCACCAGCCTCCCCTTAGTACCACTAACAGATAGACATGATACCACCAGCCTCCTCTTAGTACCACTAACAGATAGACATGATACCACCAGCCTTAGTACCACTAACAGATAGACATGATACCACCAGCCTTAGTACCACTAACAGATTGACATGATACCACCAGCCTTAGTACCACTAACAGATAGACATGATACCACCAGCCTCCTCTTAGTACCACTAACAGATAGACATGATACCACCAGCCTCCCCTTAGTACCACTAACAGATAGACATGATACCACCAGCCTCCCCTTAGTACCACTAACAGATAGACATGATACCACCAGCCTCCCCTTAGTACCACTAACAGATAGACATGATACCACCAGCCTCCTCTTAGTACCACTAACAGATTGACATGATACCACCAGCCTCCTCTTAGTACCACTAACAGATAGACATGATACCACCAGCCTTAGTACCACTAACAGATAGACATGATACCACCAGCCTCCCCTTAGTACCACTAACAGATAGACATGATACCACCAGCCTCCCCTTAGTACCACTAACAGATAGACATGATACCACCAGCCTTAGTACCACTAACAGATAGACATGATACCACCAGCCTCCTCTTAGTACCACTAACAGATAGACATGATACCACCAGCCTCCCCTTAGTACCACTAACAGATAGACATGATACCACCAGCCTCCTCTTAGTACCACTAACAGATTGACATGATACCACCAGCCTCCTCTTAGTACCACTAACAGATAGACATGATACCACCAGCCTCCTCTTAGTACCACTAACAGATTGACATGATACCACCAGCCTTAGTACCACTAACAGATAGACATGATACCACCAGCCTCCCCTTAGTACCACTAACAGATTGACATGATACCACCAGCCTTAGTACCACTAACAGATAGACATGATACCACCAGCCTCCCCTTAGTACCACTAACAGATAGACATGATACCACCAGCCTCCCCTTAGTACCACTAACAGATAGACATGATACCACCAGCCTCCCCTTAGTACCACTAACAGATAGACATGATACCACCAGCCTTAGTACCACTAACAGATAGACATGATACCACCAGCCTTAGTACCACTAACAGATAGACATGATACCACCAGCCTTAGTACCACTAACAGATAGACATGATACCACCAGCCTTAGTACCACTAACAGATAGACATGATACCACCAGCCTTAGTACCACTAACAGATAGACATGATACCACCAGCCTTAGTACCACTAACAGATAGACATGATACCACCAGCCTTAGTACCACTAACAGATAGACATGATACCACCAGCCTTAGTACCACTAACAGATAGACATGATACCACCAGCCTCCCCTTAGTACCACTAACAGATTGACATGATACCACCAGCCTTAGTACCACTAACAGATTGACATGATACCACCAGCCTCCCCTTAGTACCACTAACAGATAGACATGATACCACCAGCCTCCTCTTAGTACCACTAACAGATAGACATGATACCACCAGCCTCCCCTTAGTACCACTAACAGATAGACATGATACCACCAGCCTCCTCTTAGTACCACTAACAGATAGACATGATACCACCAGCCTTAGTACCACTAACAGATAGACATGATACCACCAGCCTCCCCTTAGTACCACTAACAGATAGACATGATACCACCAGCCTCCTCTTAGTACCACTAACAGATAGACATGATACCACCAGCCTCCCCTTAGTACCACTAACAGATAGACATGATACCACCAGCCTCCCCTTAGTACCACTAACAGATAGACATGATACCACCAGCCTCCTCTTAGTACCACTAACAGATAGACATGATACCACCAGCCTCCCCTTAGTACCACTAACAGATAGACATGATACCACCAGCCTCCTCTTAGTACCACTAACAGATAGACATGATACCACCAGCCTTAGTACCACTAACAGATAGACATGATACCACCAGCCTCCCCTTAGTACCACTAACAGATAGACATGATACCACCAGCCTCCCCTTAGTACCACTAACAGATTGACATGATACCACCAGCCTCCCCTTAGTACCACTAACAGATAGACATGATACCACCAGCCTTAGTACCACTAACAGATAGACATGATACCACCAGCCTCCTCTTAGTACCACTAACAGATTGACATGATACCACCAGCCTCCTCTTAGTACCACTAACAGATAGACATGATACCACCAGCCTCCCCTTAGTACCACTAACAGATAGACATGATACCACCAGCCTTAGTACCACTAACAGATAGACATGATACCACCAGCCTCCTCTTAGTACCACTAACAGATAGACATGATACCACCAGCCTCCTCTTAGTACCACTAACAGATAGACATGATACCACCAGCCTCCTCTTAGTACCACTAACAGATAGACATGATACCACCAGCCTCCTCTTAGTACCACTAACAGATAGACATGATACCACCAGCCTTAGTACCACTAACAGATAGACATGATACCACCAGCCTCCTCTTAGTACCACTAACAGATTGACATGATACCACCAGCCTCCTCTTAGTACCACTAACAGATAGACATGATACCACCAGCCTTAGTACCACTAACAGATAGACATGATACCACCAGCCTCCCCTTAGTACCACTAACAGATAGACATGATACCACCAGCCTCCCCTTAGTACCACTAACAGATAGACATGATACCACCAGCCTTAGTGTCAGTAACAGATTGACGATCACTGTTTGGTTCTGGTAATAATTTGATGATATTGCAGTTTTATAATGTCACCTTAATCATTCATCTGGAAGCCCAGTTCCCATCCGTCAAGCCCACAGTAATGACAACAGCATCTCTCTCCTCTCCTCTCCTCTCCTCTCCTCTCCTCTCCTCTCCTCTCCTCTTCCCTCTCCTCTCCTCTTCCCTCTCCTCTCCTCTTCCCTCTCCTCTCCTCTCCTCTTCCCTCTCCTCTCCTCTCCTCTCCTCTCCTCTCCTCCCTTGCATCACAGTGAGCATCCTATGAAACATTGGTGAGACAGATCTCAGCTGTCATTACTCTCTTGGCACGTCAAGGTGCTACGAGTGCCCCACACCTCAGACTGAAAGGTGAAATACTGTTGTAATTTGTCCTGGGTGTGCGTCTGCATGTCATTGGAATGGAGTCTTGACTGTCGATGAGGATTGATACAGGAATACTTATTTATACTGATCCCCAGTCAGACTGGCAGAAGCTACTCTTCTTGGGGTCTAGCAATATTAAGGCAGTCTATACCATTATAAGAAAACGTGACAATACAGTTACATATTTCACAACACACTGTGTGCCCTCAGGCCCATACTCCACCACTACCACATACCTACAGCACACTGTGTGCCCTCAGGCCCCTACGCCAACACTACCACATACCTACAGCACACTGTGTGCCCTCAGGCCCCTACGCCAACACTACCACATATCTACAACACACTGTGTGCCCTCAGGCCCCTACGCCAACACTACCACATATTTACAACACACTGTGTGCCCTCAGGCCCCTACGCCAACACTACCACATATCTACAGCACTAAATCCATGTGTACGTGTGTGTATAGTGCGTATGTTATTGTGTGTGTGTATGCATGTCTTTGCCTATGTTTGATGTGTGTAAGCATGTGTCTGTGCCTATGTTTGTGTTGCTTCACAGTCCCCGCTGTTCCATAAGGTGTATATTATCTGTTTTTATTCATCTAATTTTACTGCTTGCATCAGTTACCTGATGTGGAATAGAGTTCCATGTAGTCATGGCTCTATGTAGTACTGTGGAATAGAGTTCCATGTAGTCATGGCTCTATGTGGTACTGTGGAATAGAGTTCCATGTAGTCATGGCTCTATGTAGTACTGTGGAATAGAGTTCCATGTAGTCATGGCTCTATGTAGTACTGTGGAATAGAGTTCCATGTAGTCATGGCTCTATGTAGTACTGTGGAATAGAGTTCCATGTAGTCATGGCTCTATGTAGTACTGTGGAATAGAGTTCCATGTAGTCATGGCTCTATGTAGTACTGTGGAATAGAGTTCCATGTAGTCATGGCTCTATATAGTACTGTGGAATAGAGTTCCATGTAGTCATGGCTCTATGTAGTACTGTGGAATAGAGTTCCATGTAGTCATGGCTCTATGTAGTACTGTGGAATAGAGTTCCATGTAGTCATGGCTCTATGTAGTACTGTGGAATAGAGTTCCATGTAGTCATGGCTCTATGTAGTACTGTGGAATAGAGTTCCATGTAGTCATGGCTCTATGTAGTACTGTGGAATAGAGTTCCGTGTAGTCATGGCTCTATGTAGTACTGTGGAATAGAGTTCCGTGTAGTCATGGCTCTATGTAGTACTGTGGAATAGAGTTCCATGTAGTCATGGCTCTATGTAGTACTGTGGAATAGAGTTCCATGTAGTCATGGCTCTATGTAGTACTGTGGAATAGAGTTCCATGTAGTCATGGCTCTATGTAGTACTGTGGAATAGAGTTCCATGTAGTCATGGCTCTATGTAGTACTGTGGAATAGAGTTCCATGTAGTCATGGCTCTATGTAGTACTGTGGAATAGAGATCCATGTAGTCATGGCTCTATGTAGTACTGTGGAATAGAGTTCCATGTAGTCATGGTTCTATGTAGTACTGTGGAATAGAGTTCCATGTAGTCATGGCTCTATGTAGTACTGTGCGCCTCCCATAGTCTGTTCTGGACTTGGGGACTGTGAAGAGACCTCTGGTGGCATGTCTTGTGGGGTATGCATGGGTGTCCGAGTTGTACACCAGCAGTTCAAACTGACATGTCCACGCCTCTCATAAATACAAGTAGTGATGAAGTCAATCTCTCCTCCACTTTGAGCCAGGAGAGATTGACATGCATATTATTAATATTAGCTCTCTGTGTTCATCCAAGAGCCAGCCGTGCTGCCCTGTTCTGAGCCAATTGCAATTTTCTTCTTTGTGGCAAAAGACCACACCATTGAACAGTGGTCCAGGTGCGTAGGACCTGCCTTGTTGATAGTGTTGTTAAGAAGGCAGAGCTGAGCTTTATTATGGACAGACTTCACCCCATCCAAGCTACTGTTGTATCAATATGTTTTGACCATGACAATCCAGGGTTACTACAAGCAGGTTAGTCACCTAAACTTGCTCAATTTCCACATTATACATTACAAGATTTAGTTGAGGTTTAGGGTTTAGCGAATGATTTGTCCCTTATACAATGCTTTAGTTTTTTTAAATATTTATGGCTAACTTATTTCTTGCCGCCCACTCTGAAACTAACTGCAGCTCTTTCTTAAGTGTTGCAGTCATTTCAGTCACTGTAGTAGCCGACGTGCATAGTGTTGAGTCATCTGCATACATAGACAGTCTGGCTTTACTCAAAGTCAGTGGCATGTTATTAGTAAAGATTGAAAAAAGTAATGGGCCTCGACAGCTGCCCTGGGGAATGATTGATTCTACCTGGATTGTGTTGGAGATGCTTCCATTAAAGAACACCCTCTGTGTTCTGTTAGACAGCTAACTCTTTATCCACAATATGTGACCCGATTCAGGAAACTAGGTGAATGTTGCAAGTCATGACTTCACAGGAGAGCTGCATGAACGTAACATTTTCTTTAAAATCAAAATGCTTTTTTGGGCAGACATGCCTTCTCGAACATGTGAACTTTCATGTGCCTTAATATCAAAACTTGTATGCCATTTGTAAATACAATACAATTGTTAAATTACGATCCTAGTTGGTTTAGCCACAGATAGAGTTTAGCCACAGATAGAGTCGCTAGCAAACATTTTGTGTATGATCTTACTCTTCGTATCTCAGACTTATTTGCTTGACAAGTTATAGCCATAGAACCTGGTTGGTTAGTTACCTGCAGATTCATGCAGGGTAGTAACGTCATGAGATGTGATTATGGTCCATTGTTTAGCTAGCTAGCTACTTGTCTTAACAAAAGACACCACTCTAATTTTTGACAAAGTATTTTCATTTCAAGTTACTGTACTTCTAGCTAGGTAGCTAATGTTATGTCATGCGTTGGGATTCATTGTTTATCTAGCTAGCTATCTAGCTACATTTCTTAACAAAAGACTCTCGTCTTAGTGTGCCAGAGCGCAGAATAACTGATGCATTTTTGAACACTCAACACCCATTGACTATGTCTGGTGTCTCTTAAATGTCTGGAAGTAGCTTGCAAGTTAGTACAGAATGCACGGATTAACCCTTAAGGAGATGGCTGGGGCTAATGCTGAATAGGTGTAGATAAAGAAGGGCTCTCCAGTAGGTACCAAAAACATTCAAAGGCCATTTTCTCAAAAGTGAGTTTTACAAGTTGGTCGACTTTCAAAGCATAATGACTTTCCCATTGTTCCTCAAATGCAGTGCATACCATTTTGTAGCACTGAATCTCTACTCTTATCCAACGTAAAAAAACAGAAATTCAAATGTTGCTACATAAGACCGAATCCAGGTGGTGAGTCACATATAGCAGGTGGTGTATAGCAATTTCACATATGTTTTTCCAGCAGCAGACTATGATCGATAATGTAAAAAGCCACACAAAACAACCCCAACAATTTTTTGATCATCAATTTCTCTCAGCCAATCATCAGTCATTTGAGTAAGTGCTCTACTTGTTGAGTGTCCTTCCCTATAAGCTGAAAGGCTGTTGTCAATTTGTTTACTGTGAAATAGCATTGTATCTGGTCAAACATGATTTTTTCCAGAAGTTTACTAATGGTTGGTAACAGGTTGATTGTTCGACTATTTGAGCCAGTAAAGGGGGCTTTACTATTCTTAGGTAGCGGAATGACTTTTGCCTCCCTCCAGGCCTGAGGGCACACACTTTCTAGTAGGCTTAAATTGAAGATACGTAAAATAGGAGTGGCAATATCGTTCGCTATCATCCTCAGTTATTTTCCATCCAAGTTGTCAGACCCTGGTTGCTTGTCATTGTTGATAGACAACAATACTGTTTTCACCTCTTCCACACTCACTTTACGAAATTCCAAATTACAATGCTTGTCTTTTATAATTTGCTCTTCGACACTGACTTTACGGAATTCAAAAGTACAGTTCTTGTATTTCATAATTTGGTCCGATCACACAGAAAATCACCCAGAAAATATACATCTCTGTTGATATCACAGACATTATCAAGCATTTCACACATATTATCCAGATACTGACTGTTAGCACTTGGTGGTCTATAGCAGCTTCCCACCAGAATGGGCTTTAGGTGAGGCAGATGAACCTGTAGCCATATTACTTCAACAGTATTTAACATTAGATCCTCTCTAAGCTTTACAGGAATGTGGTTCTGAATATAAACAGCAACACCTCCACCTTTGCCATTTCTATATGTTCTGTAGATGTTATAACCTTGTATTGCTACTACTGTATCATCAAAGGTATTATCTAAATGAGTTTCAGAGTTAATCAGAATATGAATGTCATCTGTTACTAGCAAATTATTGATTTCATGAACCTTGTTTCTTAAGCTACGTATGTTAACGTGGGCTATTTTTTACTATTTTCTGGGATGCTTGATTGTTTTTCTTGCTTTACCGGGAAGTTTAGCAGAGGTAGACATGCTCAGGTTATTTATATTAGCGCCTCAGTGCTAACGGGGTGAGCTGTTCACAGTGGACTTCCTCCTAGGGCACACCAGCTTAGTGCTAACAGGGTGAGCTGTTCACAGTGGACTTCCTCCTAGGGCACACCAGCTTAGTGCTAACAGGGTGAGCTGTTCACAGTGGACTTCCTCCTAGGGCACACCAGCTTAGTGCTAACAGGGTGAGCTGTTCACAGTGGACTTCCTCCTAGGGCACACCAGCTTAGTGCTAACAGGGTGAGCTGTTCACAGTGGACTTCCTCCTAGGGCACACCAGCTTAGTGCTAACAGGGTGAGCTGTTCACAGTGGACTTCCTCCTAGGGCACACCAGCTTAGTGCTAACAGGGTGAGCTGTTCACAGTGGACTTCCTCCTAGGGCACACCAGCTTAGTGCTAACAGGGTGAGCTGTTCACAGTGGACTTCCTCCTAGGGCACACCAGCTTAGTGCTAACAGGGTGAGCTGTTCACAGTGGACTTCCTCCTAGGGCACACCAGCTTAGTGCTAACAGGGTGAGCTGTTCACAGTGGACTTCCTCCTAGGGCACACCAGCTTAGTGCTAACAGGGTGAGCTGTTCACAGTGGACTTCCTCCTAGGGCACACCAGCTTAGTGCTAACAGGGTGAGCTGTTCACAGTGGACTTCCTCCTAGGGCACACCAGCTTAGTGCTAACAGGGTGAGCTGTTCACAGTGGACTTCCTCCTAGGGCACACCAGCTTAGTGCTAACAGGGTGAGCTGTTCACAGTGGACTTCCTCCTAGGGCACACCAGCTTAGTGATAACAGGGTGAGCTGTTCACAGTGGACTTCCTCCTAGGGCACACCAGCTTAGTGCTAACAGGGTGAGCTGTTCACAGTGGACTTCCTCCTAGGGCACACCAGCTTAGTGCTAACAGGGTGAGCTGTTCACAGTGGACTTCCTCCTAGGGCACACCAGCTTAGTGCTAACAGGGTGAGCTGTTCACAGTGGACTTCCTCCTAGGGCACACCAGCTTAGTGCTAACAGGGTGAGCTGTTCACAGTGGACTTCCTCCTAGGGCACACCAGCTTAGTGCTAACAGGGTGAGCTGTTCACAGTGGACTTCCTCCTAGGGCACACCAGCTTAGTGCTAACAGGGTGAGCTGTTCACAGTGGACTTCCTCCTAGGGCACACCAGCTTAGTGCTAACAGGGTGAGCTGTTCACAGTGGACTTCCTCCTAGGGCACACCAGCTTAGTGCTAACAGGGTGAGCTGTTCACAGTGGACTTCCTCCTAGGGCACACCAGCTTAGTGCTAACAGGGTGAGCTGTTCACAGTGGACTTCCTCCTAGGGCACACCAGCTTAGTGCTAACAGGGTGAGCTGTTCACAGTGGACTTCCTCCTAGGGCACACCAGCTTAGTGCTAACAGGGTGAGCTGTTCACAGTGGACTTCCTCCTAGGGCACACCAGCTTAGTGCTAACAGGGTGAGCTGTTCACAGTGGACTTCCTCCTAGGGCACACCAGCTTAGTGCTAACAGGGTGAGCTGTTCACAGTGGACTTCCTCCTAGGGCACACCAGCTTAGTGCTAACGGGGTGAGCTGTTCACAGTGGACTTCCTCCTAGGGCACACCAGCTTAGTGCTAACAGGGTGAGCTGTTCACAGTGGACTTCCTCCTAGGGCACACCAGCTTAGTGCTAACAGGGTGAGCTGTTCACAGTGGACTTCCTCCTAGGGCACACCAGCTTAGTGCTAACAGGGTGAGCTGTTCACAGTGGACTTCCTCCTAGGGCACACCAGCTTAGTGCTAACGGGGTGAGCTGTTCACAGTGGACTTCCTCCTAGGGCACACCAGCTTAGTGCTAACGGGGTGAGCTGTTCACAGTGGACTTCCTCCTAGGGCACACCAGCTTAGTGCTAACGGGGTGAGCTGTTCACAGTGGACTTCCTCCTAGGGCACACCAGCTTAGTGCTAACGGGGTGAGCTGTTCACAGTGGACTTCCTCCTAGGGCACACCAGCTTAGTGCTAACAGGGTGAGCTGTTCACAGTGGACTTCCTCCTAGGGCACACCAGCTTAGTGCTAACAGGGTGAGCTGTTCACAGTGGACTTCCTCCTAGGGCACACCAGCTTAGTGCTAACAGGGTGAGCTGTTCACAGTGGACTTCCTCCTAGGGCACACCAGCTTAGTGCTAACAGGGTGAGCTGTTCACAGTGGACTTCCTCCTAGGGCACACCAGCTTAGTGCTAACAGGGTGAGCTGTTCACAGTGGACTTCCTGCTAGGGCACACCAGCTTAGTGCTAACGGGGTGAGCTGTTCACAGTGGACTTCCTCCTAGGGCACACCAGCTTAGTGCTAACAGGGTGAGCTGTTCACAGTGGACTTCCTCCTAGGGCACACCAGCTTAGTGCTAACAGGGTGAGCTGTTCACAGTGGACTTCCTCCTAGGGCACACCAGCTTAGTGCTAACAGGGTGAGCTGTTCACAGTGGACTTCCTCCTAGGGCACACCAGCTTAGTGCTAACAGGGTGAGCTGTTCACAGTGGACTTCCTCCTAGGGCACACCAGCTTAGTGCTAACAGGGTGAGCTGTTCACAGTGGACTTCCTCCTAGGGCACACCAGCTTAGTGCTAACAGGGTGAGCTGTTCACAGTGGACTTCCTCCTAGGGCACACCAGCTTAGTGCTAACAGGGTGAGCTGTTCACAGTGGACTTCCTCCTAGGGCACACCAGCTTAGTGCTAACAGGGTGAGCTGTTCACAGTGGACTTCCTCCTAGGGCACACCAGCTTAGTGCTAACAGGGTGAGCTGTTCACAGTGGACTTCCTCCTAGGGCACACCAGCTTAGTGCTAACAGGGTGAGCTGTTCACAGTGGACTTCCTCCTAGGGCACACCAGCTTAGTGCTAACGGGGTGAGCTGTTCACAGTGGACTTCCTCCTAGGGCACACCAGCTTAGTGCTAACGGGGTGAGCTGTTCACAGTGGACTTCCTCCTAGGGCACACCAGCTTAGTGCTAACGGGGTGAGCTGTTCACAGTGGACTTCCTCCTAGGGCACACCAGCTTAGTGCTAACAGGGTGAGCTGTTCACAGTGGACTTCCTCCTAGGGCACACCAGCTTAGTGCTAACAGGGTGAGCTGTTCACAGTGGACTTCCTCCTAGGGCACACCAGCTTAGTGCTAACGGGGTGAGCTGTTCACAGTGGACTTCCTCCTAGGGCACACCAGCTTAGTGCTAACGGGGTGAGCTGTTCACAGTGGACTTCCTCCTAGGGCACACCAGCTTAGTGCTAACGGGGTGAGCTGTTCACAGTGGACTTCCTCCTAGGGCACACCAGCTTAGTGCTAACGGGGTGAGCTGTTCACAGTGGACTTCCTCCTAGGGCACACCAGCTTAGTGCTAACAGGGTGAGCTGTTCACAGTGGACTTCCTCCTAGGGCACACCAGCTTAGTGCTAACAGGGTGAGCTGTTCACAGTGGACTTCCTCCTAGGGCACACCAGCTTAGTGCTAACAGGGTGAGCTGTTCACAGTGGACTTCCTCCTAGGGCACACCAGCTTAGTGCTAACGGGGTGAGCTGTTCACAGTGGACTTCCTCCTAGGGCACACCAGCTTAGTGCTAACGGGGTGAGCTGTTCACAGTGGACTTCCTCCTAGGGCACACCAGCTTAGTGCTAACGGGGTGAGCTGTTCACAGTGGACTTCCTCCTAGGGCACACCAGCTTAGTGCTAACAGGGTGAGCTGTTCACAGTGGACTTCCTCCTAGGGCACACCAGCTTAGTGCTAACGGGGTGAGCTGTTCACAGTGGACTTCCTCCTAGGGCACACCAGCTTAGTGCTAACGGGGTGAGCTGTTCACAGTGGACTTCCTCCTAGGGCACACCAGCTTAGTGCTAACGGGGTGAGCTGTTCACAGTGGACTTCCTCCTAGGGCACACCAGCTTAGTGCTAACAGGGTGAGCTGTTCACAGTGGACTTCCTCCTAGGGCACACCAGCTTAGTGCTAACAGGGTGAGCTGTTCACAGTGGACTTCCTCCTAGGGCACACCAGCTTAGTGCTAACGGGGTGAGCTGTTCACAGTGGACTTCCTCCTAGGGCACACCAGCTTAGTGCTAACGGGGTGAGCTGTTCACAGTGGACTTCCTCCTAGGGCACACCAGCTTAGTGCTAACGGGGTGAGCTGTTCACAGTGGACTTCCTCCTAGGGCACACCAGCTTAGTGCTAACGGGGTGAGCTGTTCACAGTGGACTTCCTCCTAGGGCACACCAGCTTAGTGCTAACAGGGTGAGCTGTTCACAGTGGACTTCCTCCTAGGGCACACCAGCTTAGTGCTAACAGGGTGAGCTGTTCACAGTGGACTTCCTCCTAGGGCACACCAGCTTAGTGCTAACAGGGTGAGCTGTTCACAGTGGACTTCCTCCTAGGGCACACCAGCTTAGTGCTAACGGGGTGAGCTGTTCACAGTGGACTTCCTCCTAGGGCACACCAGCTTAGTGCTAACGGGGTGAGCTGTTCACAGTGGACTTCCTCCTAGGGCACACCAGCTTAGTGCTAACGGGGTGAGCTGTTCACAGTGGACTTCCTCCTAGGGCACACCAGCTTAGTGCTAACAGGGTGAGCTGTTCACAGTGGACTTCCTCCTAGGGCACACCAGCTTAGTGCTAACGGTATACATCTGGTTCATAGGAAATGATTACTGCATACAATAGATGTAGGATCAGCAGAGGCATTCAGGGCAGTTAGAGGGACATAAATTAGGTTACTTATATTGTGTCTACTGATGCCCATGGGATAATGTACATTTGCTGAAGCATTATGACAACTCAGCGACACAACGGTAGGGATTAACTGAGTTGGGCTTGGGTCATTGATAAGTCATTGTCTCAACGCAGCCTTAAAGTGCTGTGAAAGGATCCAGGATCCCACAGGATTTGGGTGGATCCCATCCTCCTTATAAAACCTGTTTTGTTTCAAAAGCATTGAAATTGTCAACAAAAGTTACACCCATTGAGCTGCAATAATCACGTAGCCAGTTGTGAAGAGAAATAATCCTGCTAAAGCGTTCAATGCCGCGATTCAGAGAGGGCACAGGGCCAGATATGATCAGAGAGGACACAGGGCCAGATATGATCAGAGAAGAACACAGGGACAGATATGATCAGAGAGGGCACAGGGCCAGATATGATCAGAGAGGGCACAGGGCCAGATATGATCAGAGAGGGCACAGGGCCAGATGTGATCAGAGAGGGCACAGGGCCAGATATGATCAGAGAGGACACAGGGCCAGATATGATCAGAGAGGGCACAGGGACAGATATGATCAGAGAGGGCACAGGGCCAGATGTGATCAGAGAGGGCACAGGGCCAGATATGATCAGAGAGGACACAGGGCCAGATATGATCAGAGAGGGCACAGGGACAGATATGATCAGAGAGGGCACAGGGCCAGATATGATCAGAGAGGGCACAGGGCCAGATATGATCAGAGAGGACACAGGGCCAGATATGATCAGAGAGGGCACAGGGACAGATATGATCAGAGAGGGCACAGGGACAGATATGATCAGAGAGGGCACAGGGCCAGATATGATCAGAGAGGTCACAGGGCCAGATATGATCAGAGAGGACACAGGGCCAGATGTGATCAGAGAGGGCACAGGGCCAGATATGATCAGAGAGGGCACAGGGCCAGATATGATCAGAGAGGGCACAGGGCCAGATATGATCAGAGAGGACACAGGGCCAGATATGATCAGAGAGGACACAGGGCCAGATATGATCAGAGAGGACACAGGGACAGATATGATCAGAGAGGACACAGGGCCAGATATGATCAGAGAGGACACAGGGCCAGATGTGATCAGAGAGGACACAGGGCCAGATGTGATCAGAGAGGACACAGGGCCAGATATGATCAGAGAGGACACAGGGCCAGATATGATCAGAGAGGACACAGGGCCAGATGTGATCAGAGAGGACACAGGGCCAGATGTGATCAGAGAGGACACAGGGCCAGATATGATCAGAGAGGACACAGGGCCAGATATGATCAGAGAGGACACAGGGCCAGATGTGATCAGAGAGGACACAGGGCCAGATGTGATCAGAGAGGGCACAGGGCCAGATATGATCAGAGAGGGCACAGGGCCAGATATGATCAGAGAGGGCACAGGGCCAGATATGATCAGAGAGGACACAGGGCCAGATGTGATCAGAGAGGGCACAGGGCCAGATATGATCAGAGAGGACACAGGGCCAGATGTGATCAGAGAGGGCACAGGGCCAGATATGATCAGAGAGGACACAGGGCCAGATGTGATCAGAGAGGGCACAGGGCCAGATATGATCAGAAAGGGATCAGTGCCAGAGAGGGCACAGGGCCAGATATGATCAGAGAGGGCACAGGGCCAGATATGATCAGAGAGGGCACAGGGCCAGATATGATCAGAGAGGACACAGGGCCAGATATGATCAGAGAGGGCACAGGGCCAGATATGATCAGAGAGGGCACAGGGCCAGATATGATCAGAGAGGGCACAGGGCCAGATATGATCAGAGAGGGCACAGGGCCAGATATGATCAGAGAGGACACAGGGCCAGATATGATCAGAGAGGGCACAGGGCCAGATATGATCAGAGAGGGCACAGGGCCAGATATGATCAGAGAGGGCACAGGGCCAGATATGATAAGAGAGGGCACAGGGCCAGATATGATCAGAGAGGACACAGCGCCAGATATGATCAGAGAGGGCACAGGGCCAGATATGATCAGAGAGGGCACAGGGCCAGATATGATCAGAGAGGACACAGGGCCAGATATGATCAGAGAGGGCACAGGGCCAGATATGATCAGAGAGGGCACAGGGCCAGATATGATCAGAGAGGGCACAGGGCCAGATATGATAAGAGAGGGCACAGGGCCAGATATGATCAGAGAGGACACAGGGCCAGATATGATCAGAGAGGGCACAGGGCCAGATATGATCAGAGAGGGCACAGGGCCAGATATGATCAGAGAGGGCACAGGGCCAGATATGATCAGAGAGGGCACAGGGCCAGATATGATCAGAGAGGGCACAGGACCAGATATGATCAGAGAGGGCACAGGGCCAGATATGATCAGAGAGGGCACAGGGCCAGATATGATAAGAGAGGGCACAGGGCCAGATATGATCAGAGAGGACACAGGGCCAGATATGATCAGAGAGGGCACAGGGCCAGATATGATCAGAGAGGGCACAGGGACAGATATGATCAGAGAGGGCACAGGGCCAGATATGATCAGAGAGGGCACAGGGCCAGATATGATCAGAGAGGACACAGGGCCAGATATGATCAGAGAGGACACAGGGCCAGATATGATCAGAGAGGGCACAGGGCCAGATATGATCAGAGAGGGCACAGGGCCAGATATGATCAGAGAGGGCACAGGGCCAGATATGATCAGAGAGGGCACAGGGCCAGATATGATCAGAGAGGTCACAGGGCCAGATATGATCAGAGAGGGCACAGGGCCAGATATGATGGGTCTTTTGTTAGCAGAAAGTCAATCAGCTATTTAAAATCCAGTTTAAACTGTTCAGAGCTGCCCTTCATAATGTCATTAAAACCCACATGGACTACGATAGAATGGATTTCCATGTCCTGATGTAGTACATTCAGGAGCAGCTTAGTAATGTCATTAAAACCCACATGGACTAGAAAAGAATCAATGTCCATGTCCTGGTGTAGTACATTCAGGAGCAGCTTAGTAATGTCATTAAAACCCACATGTCCTGGTGTAGTACGTTCAGGAGCAGCTTAGTAATGTCATTAAAACCCACATGTCCTGGTGTAGTACATTCAGGAGCAGCTTAGTAATGTCATTAAAACCCTCATGGACTACGATAGAATCAATGTCCATGTCCTGATGTAGTACGTTCAGGAGCAGCTTAGTAATGTAATTTACTCGAGCTCTGGGATAGGACATTGTTCTTGCACCAGGAACGGCTACATTTCTTACCATGGAGCTGCTAAAAAGCACGGCTTGCAAGAAGGATGAGGAAAACCTCCCACTCCCACGCTTCACAGGATTCAGAAAACTCTTTATGGACGGGCGAGAGGCAGGATGACTTGAGCCCGTTGCTCCCGGTGCCTGGTGCAGGCCTCCGACAGATGGAGAAGCCCCACTCGATCCAGAGCAGGGATGGAAGGTTGCCGACGTCGACTTCCAAATCGTAGGGGAAGGAGTAGGAATAGGCACAGCGGCCGCAGACACAGTTACCCCAGGCATCGAAGGTGCAGGAAGATCAGGCTCCAGGATGGCAAAACTATTAGATGTTTGTATCCTCTCCGGGCCTCTAGTCTGGAAAGGGGCATACCGAGTCAGTTGTACAACTGAATGTTTTCAACTGAAAAGTCTTCCACATTTAACCCTCTGAATCAGAGAGGTGCGGGTGCCTGCCTTAATCGACATCCACGACACCCAGGGAACAGTGGGTTAACTGCCTTGCTCAGGGCCCGGGGAACTGTGGATTAACTGCCTTGCTCAGGGCCCGGGGAACGTGATGTTCATGTATTTCTCCAGACAAAGAGGGAACCGTTCATGTATTTCTCCAGACAAAGAGGGAACCGTTCATGTATTTCTCCTGACAAGGTGGGAACCGTTCATGTATTTCTCCAGACAAGGAGGGAACCGTTCATGTATTTCTCCAGACATATAGGGAACCGTTCATGTATTTCTCCAGACATATAGGGAACCGTTCATGTATTTCTCCAGACATATAGGGAACCGTTCATGCATTTCTCCAGACAAGGTGGGAACCGTTCATGTATTTCTCCAGACAAGGTGGGAACCGTTCATGCATTTCTCCAGACAGAGAGGGCTCCATTGCAAAAATAATCTGGTACCAACTAGATTAATTAATGGCTAGCAGTTTAGCGTCTCTGTCAAGCAGGATTCAACCTGTCTGTTAATCGGGATTCCGTCACAAGAAATAGCAGTCCTAGCTGTTAAAAGTTTTGTTTAAATCAAAAAAAAAAAAAAAAGTTTAATCCAGCATACAATGTTCAGCTGCACACTACTCACATTGATACAGGAAGACTTGTTTATACTGCTCCCCAGTCAGACTGAATCTAGTGTCTCCAGAAGAGGATGTGATGTCATTGATACAGGAAGACTTGTTTATACTGCTCCCCAGTCAGACTGAATCTAGTGTCTCCAGAAGAGGATGTGATGTCATTGATACAGGAAGACTTGTTTATACTGCTCCCCAGTCAGACTGAATCTAGTGTCTCCAGAAGAGGATGTGATGTCATTGATACAGGAAGACTTGTTTATACTGCTCCCCAGTCAGACTGAATCTAGTGTCTCCAGAAGAGGATGTGATGTCATTGTTACAGGAAGACTTGTTTATACTGCTCCCCAGTCAGACTGAATCTAGTGTCTCCAGAAGAGGATGTGATGTCATTGATACAGGAAGACTTGTTTATACTGATCCCCAGTCAGACTGAATCTAGTGTCTCCAGAAGAGGATGTGATGTCATTGATACAGGAAGACTTGTTTATACTGCTCCCCAGTCAGACTGAATCTAGTGTCTCCGGAAGAGGATGTGATGTCATTGTTACAGGAAGACTTGTTTATACTGCTCCCCAGTCAGACTGAATCTAGTGTCTCCAGAAGAGGATGTGATGTCATTGATACAGGAAGACTTGTTTATACTGATCCCCAGTCAGACTGAATCTAGTGTCTCCAGAAGAGGATGTGATGTCATTGATACAGGAAGACTTGTTTATACTGATCCCCAGTCAGACTGATTCAAGTGTCCTCATGTCTCTGGTAGTGGAACTGATGAGGTGATCGAAGACATGACAGGTCTTGTAGCCAATGAGAGATGGGGAACGGGTGTGGGAGTTTTCTCTCCATGCTCTACTATGGCTATAGGACTATGCATTATGTGGACTACTAGGAATCATCATACCTTATCTAGTTGTGATTTTCAAATTAGAGTCCATGTCATTTGTGAAACAAACAGCATTTACAGACTGTCCTGCCATAATCATTCTAAAACTAAAACAGAAAAGTAGGTGAATATTAGCAGATTGACATGTCCTTATCTTCTCCAGATGCACTGGTAAATCTGGGACAGGATGGAGTTGACCACTGCAGAAACCATGTGTTTGTTCCAGCTGTGGTAAATCTGGGACAGGATGGAGTTGACCCCTACCTGTCCCAGACCTGCTGTTTTCAACTCTTAATGATCGGCTATGAAAAGCCAACTGACATTTATTCCTGATTATTATTTGACCATGCTTGTCATTTATGAACATTTTGAAAATCTTGGCTCTCTCTAATTTTCTCCTTCTCTCTTTCTCTTGGAGGACCTGAGCCCTAGGACCATACGTCGGGACTACCGGCCGTGGTGACTCCTTGCTGCCCCCAGTCCGCCTGGCCTTGCTGCTATTCCAGTTTCAGCTGTTCTGCCTGCGGTTATGGAACCGCCACCTGTCCCAGACCTGTTGTTTTTCAACTCTTAATGATCAGCTATGAAAAGCCAACTGAAAATTATTCATGATTATTATTTGACCATGCTTGTCACTTATGAACATTTTTGAACATCTTGGCATAGTTCTGTTATAATCTCCACCCGGCACAGCCAGAAGAGGACTGGCCACCCCTCATAGCCTGGTTCCTCTCTAGGTTTCTTCCTAGGTTTTGGCCTTTCTAGGGAGTTTTTCCTAGCCACCGTGCTTCTACACCTGCATTCTAGCTGTTTGGGGTTTTAGGCTGGGTTTCTGTACAGCACTTTGAGATATCAGCTGATGTACGAAGGGCTATATAAAATAAAATTGATTGATTGATTGAGTTGACCACTGCAGAAACCATGTGTTTGTTCCAGCTGTGGTAAATCTGGGACAGGATGGAGTTGACCACTGCAGAAACCATGTGTTTGTTCCAGCTGTGGTAAATCTGGGACAGGATGGAGTTGACCACTGCAGAAACCATGTGTTTGTTCCAGCTGTGGTAAATCTGGGACAGGATGGAGTTGACCACTGCAGCTCGGGTCAAAAGTAGTGCACTAAGCAGAGAATAGGGTGCCATTTCGGACGTAGCCAGGGTCTAACCAAGCAGGAAGCAGCCGTGATGTCTGGAGGCCATGTGGGACATAGCCAGGGTCTAACCAAGCAGGAAGCAGCCGTGCTGTCTGGAGGCCATGTGGAACGTAGCCAGGGTCTAACCAAGCAGGAAGCAGCCGTGGCCGTGATGTCTGGTGGCCATGTGGGACATAGCCAGGGTCTAACCAAGCAGGAAGCAGCCGTGATGTCTGGAGGCCATGTGGGACATAGCCAGGGTCTAACCAAGCAGGAAGCAGCCGTGGCCGTGCTGTCTGGAGGCCATGTGGGACATAGCCAGGGTCTAACCAAGCAGGAAGCAGCCGTGACCGTGATGTCTGGAGGCCATGTGGGACATAGCCAGGGTCTAACCAAGCAGGAAGCAGCCGTGCTGTCTGGAGGCCATGTGGGACGTAGCCAGGGTCTAACCAAGCAGGAAGCAGCCGTGACCGTGCTGTCTGGAGGCCATGTGGGACATAGCCAGGGTCTAACCAAGCAGGAAGCAGCCGTGGCCGTGCTGTCTGGAGGCCATGTGGGACATAGCCAGGGTCTAACCAAGCAGGAAGCAGCCGTGACCGTGCTGTCTGGAGGCCATGTGGGACATAGCCAGGGTCTAACCAAGCAGGAAGCAGCCGTGACCGTGCTGTCTGGAGGCCATGTGGGACATAGCCAGGGTCTAACCAAGCAGGAAGCAGCCGTGACCGTGATGTCTGGAGGCCATGTGGGACATAGCCAGGGTCTAACCCAGCAGGAAGCAGCCGTGATGTCTGGAGGCCATGTGGGACATAGCCAGGGTCTAACCAAGCAGGAAGCAGCCGTGACCGTGATGTCTGGAGGCCATGTGGGACATAGCCAGGGTCTAACCAAGCAGGAAGCAGCCGTGCTGTCTGGAGGCCATGTGGGACATAGCCAGGGTCTAACCAAGCAGGAAGCAGCCGTGGCCGTGCTGTCTGGAGGCCATGTGGGACGTAGCCAGGGTCTAACCAAGCAGGAAGCAGCCGTGACCGTGATGTCTGGAGGCCATGTGGGACATAGCCAGGGTCTAACCAAGCAGGAAGCAGCCGTGATGTCTGGAGGCCATGTGGGACATAGCCAGGGTCTAACCAAGCAGGAAGCAGCCGTGATGTCTGGAGGCCATGTGAGACATAGCCAGGGTCTAACCAAGCAGGAAGCAGCCGTGACGTCTGGAGGCCATGTGGGACATAGCCAGGGTCTAACCAAGCAGGAAGCAGCCGTGATGTCTGGAGGCCATGTGGGACATAGCCAGGGTCTAACCAAGCAGGAAGCAGCCGTGGCCGTGATGTCTGGAGGCCATGTGGGACATAGCCAGGGTCTAACCAAGCAGGAAGCAGCCGTGATGTCTGGAGGCCATGTGGGACATAGCCAGGGTCTAACCAAGCAGGAAGCAGCCGTGGCCGTGATGTCTGGAGGCCATGTGGGACGTAGCCAGGGTCTAACCAAGCAGGAAGCAGCCGTGGCCGTGATGTCTGGAGGCCATGTGGGACATAGCCAGGGTCTAACCAAGCAGGAAGCAGCCGTGGCCGTGATGTCTGGAGGCCATGTGGGACATAGCCAGGGTCTAACCAAGCAGGAAGCAGCCGTGGCCGTGATGTCTGGAGGCCATGTGGGACGTAGCCAGGGTCTAACCAAGCAGGAAGCAGCCGTGGCCGTGATGTCTGGAGGCCATGTGGGACATAGCCAGGGTCTAACCAAGCAGGAAGCAGCCGTGGCCGTGATGTCTGGAGGCCATGTGGGACATAGCCAGGGTCTAACCAAGCAGGAAGCAGCCGTGACCGTGATGTCTGGAGGCCATGTGGGACGTAGCCAGGGTCTAACCAAGCAGGAAGCAGCCGTGCTGTCTGGAGGCCATGTGGGACGTAGCCAGGGTCTAACCAAGCAGGAAGCAGCCGTGATGTCTGGAGGCCATGTGGGACGTAGCCAGGGTCTAACCAAGCAGGAAGCAGCCGTGCTGTCTGGAGGCCATGTGGGACGTAGCCAGGGTCTAACCAAGCAGGAAGCAGCCGTGATGTCTGGAGGCCATGTGGGACATAGCCAGGGTCTAACCAAGCAGGAAGCAGGAAGCAGGAAGCAGCCGTGATGTCTGGAGGCCAGGCAGAGACAGAAGCTCCCTGATGGAGCTCTAGTACCAAGACGGACTCTCCAGAGGTTGTATATATTATGGTCATTGTATGTAGAAAACTTTATGAATGTGCCAAATATCCAGTTACAGGTCACACCTCTGACCTCTCATGGGACATTTGGCTGGCAATCATCACCTCTGACCCTGCCCTTCTTGGCCCTCGGCCAATTACAAGGATAGGCCGGGCCCAGTATATAAGAAAGGTGAGCTGGCCAAGGCCGGGGTCAGATGTCAGTCTCATTTTCCAGTTCCAGCTGTACTTTTTCCATGGACTCTTTTTTTTCCCAACATCTCGACTATAAATTCTGAACCATCGTTGTGGTGTGAATGAGGAATAAGTTACACCTCTTCACCAAACAGCTTCATAATGGCTGTTAAGTGTAATTATCTGGGAAATCGTTTTCACAGCGGTTATTACATGGCTATTACTTTTAACTCTTTCCTTCGATTTTATTCATGTACAATTCAATGGTCAAGTGTTTCCATTGCTTTGTGTGTAGAGCCTTCCGGTAATAGTTTCTCATCACTTCTGCACTTTGCTGTTTACTGAGCCACAGGGTCGGTGCCAGAACCAATCAGAGCCACAGGGCCGGTGCCAGAACCAATCAGAGCCACAGGGCCGGTGCCAGAACCAATCAGAGCCACAGGGCCGGTGCCAGAACCAATCAGAGCCACAGGGCCAGAAGGAATCAGTTCAAAACACCATTCAGTCAACTACACTATAAAGCTGTATGTGTCTGAGACAATAAAGCAGGGATCATCAACTAAATTCAGACACATTTTTTTTTGCGAATGGTCGGTGGGCCGGAACATAATTACAAATAATTTATAGACTGCAAAATGACCGCAAGAAGCCTAAACAGATATAATGGTTGACTAAAACATAATCAATTCAAACCTTGCTTACATTTGTATGTGATTACTTTGTGTCTCTGTATTAAGGAATACTTGGGAACAGATTTCTTAAATTAAAATCACTTGGAGCTGATTTCCTGGTGTTTTTACAGTCTTTTATGTCCAACAATGAAAATTCCACACACCAAAGAAATATCGATATATATATTTTTGCTCAGAAGACCAGGGGGGGGACAAATATAAACCACATTGGGGCCATCAGTTGGGGAACACTGCAATACAGGGCTATTAGTCATCTTGAGTCTGTGTCCTGTCTGTCATTGTGCCTCCAAACATGTACCCAGAGCGATCCTCCCTTATCTTAACCTATTTTTCAAGTATTTTAAATAACTAAAATACTTGTTGCTTTTTCTTGAACTTGCCAATGGATCAGATGGGAAGGGTTTAGTCTTCTAGGATTATCTGACATTGTTCCATAGTGCCAGGTACACTCAATAAAGATCACACTTTGTTCCATAGTGCCAGGCAAGCTCAATAAAGAACACACTTTGTCCCATAGTGCCAGACAAGCTCAATAAAAGATCACACTTTGTTCCACAGTGCCAGGCAAGCTCAATAAAGATCACACTTTGTCCCATAGTGCCAGACAAGCTCAATAAAGATCACACTTTGTTCCATAGTGCCAGGCAAGCTCAATAAAGAACACACTTTGTTCCATAGTGCCAGACAAGCTCAATAAAGAACACCATGTGTTCCATAGTGCCAGGCAAGCTCAATAAAGCAGTGTTCCATAGTGCCAGGCAAGCTCAATAAAGCAGTGTTCCATAGTGCCAGGCAAGCTCAATAAAGCAGTGTTCCATAGTGCCAGGCAAGCTCAATAAAGCAGTGTTCCATAGTGCCAGGCAAGCTCAATAAAGCAGTGTTCCATAGTGCCAGGCAAGCTCAATAAAGCAGTGTTCCATAGTGCCAGGCAAGCTCAATAAAGCAGTGTTCCATAGTGCCAGGCAAGCTCAATAAAGCAGTGTTCCATAGTGCCAGGCAAGCTCAATAAAGCAGTGTTCCATAGTGCCAGGCAAGCTCAATAAAGCACAGCTAAAGTGTCTAAATGATTTAGAATACTATTTGAAAAGTAGCAGACTGCAATGCATCAGATGTTGGTGGATGTAAATGTGCCCTCCTCCAGTCGGTCCCATATCACACGGGGCACAACAACACTGCAGGCCTTGGCTAGGCATTAGCTGGGAAGTAGAGTAGACTATTAGCCAGGACTGATTGACTGACTGACTGACCTTGGCTCCTGTATTCCTCCTGAGAGCTGAGCAGACTGAGGGTAGACAGGTGATGGTTGGAGAACGATGCCGGCCAGTCAGGAGTCACCAGCCCTCTGCCGTGGTCATATCGGTGTCGAGGCCGGGGCCACGAACTGAGCAGCGATGAGGAGATGTCTGGTTTCATTCTCAACACTGCTGCGTATGACACTGGCCGTACTGCTACAGCAAAGTCTGCAAAGAAATGGAAGGAGGGAATACGAACTGAGTTACATTTAAATGGCATATTCACCTAATAATGTTCAGCAATTCACATGTTCTACAGAAGCTCATGACAATATGTTTAGATACTGTATAACAGCAGCTATCCCCACTGTGAATTAGATACTGTATAACAGCAGCTATCCCCACTGTGAATTAGATAATGTATAACAGCAGCTATCACCACTGTGAATTAGATACTGTATAACAGCAGCTATCACCACTGTGAATTAGATACTGTATAACAGCAGCTATCACCACTGTGAATTAGATACTGTATAACAGCTATCACCACTGTGAATTAGATACTGTATAACAGCTATCACCACTGTGAATTAGATAATGTATAACAGCTATCCCCACTGTGAATTAGATACTGTATAACAGCAGCTAACCCCACTGTGAATTAGATACTGTATAACAGCAGCTATCACCTCTGTGAATTAGATACTGTATAACAGCTATCACCACTGTGAATTAGATAATGTATAACAGCTATCACCACTGTGAATTAGATACTGTATAACAGCAGCTAACCCCACTGTGAATTAGATAATGTATAACAGCTATCCCCACTGTGAATTAGATACTGTATAACAGCAGCTAACCCCACTGTGAATTAGATACTGTATAACAGCTATCACCACTGTGAATTAGATACTGTATAACAGCAGCTATCACCACTGTGAATTAGATACTGTATAACAGCAGCTATCACCACTGTGAATTAGATACTGTATAACAGCAGCTATCCCCACTGTGAATTAGATAATGTATAACAGCAGCTATCCCCACTGTGAATTAGATAATGTATAACAGCAGCTATCACCACTGTGAATTAGATACTGTATAACAGCAGCTATCCCCACTGTGAATTAGATAATGTATAACAGCAGCTATCCCCACTGTGAATTAGATAATGTATAACAGCAGCTATCCCCACTGTGAATTAGATAATGTATAACAGCAGCTATCACCACTGTGAATTAGATAATGTATAACAGCTATCCCCACTGTGAATTAGATAATGTATAACAGCAGCTATCACCACTGTGAATTAGATAATGTATAACAGCTATCACCACTGTGAATTAGATAATGTATAACAGCTATCCCCACTGTGAATTAGATACTGTATAACAGCAGCTAACCCCACTGTGAATTAGATACTGTATAACAGCAGCTATCACCACTGTGAATTAGATAATGTATAACAGCTATCACCACTGTGAATTAGATACTGTATAACAGCAGCTATCCCCACTGTGAATTAGATACTGTATAACAGCAGCTATCACCACTGTGAATTAGATACTGTATAACAGCTATCACCACTGTGAATTAGATACTGTATAACAGCAGCTATCACCACTGTGAATTAGATACTGTATAACAGCCATCACCACTGTGAATTAGATAATGTATAACAGCAGCTATCACCACTGTGAATTAGATACTGTATAACAGCAGCTATCACCACTGTGAATTAGATAATGTATAACAGCAGCTATCACCACTGTGAATTAGATACTGTATAACAGCAGCTATCACCACTGTGAATTAGATAATGTATAACAGCAGCTATCCCCACTGTGAATTAGATACTGTATAACAGCAGCTATCCCCACTGTGAATTAGATAATGTATAACAGCTATCCCCACTGTGAATTAGATAATGTATAACAGCAGCTATCCCCACTGTGAATTAGATACTGTATAACAGCAGCTATCACCACTGTGAATTAGATACTGTATAACAGCAGCTATCCCCACTGTGAATTAGATACTGTATAACAGCAGCTATCCCCACTGTGAATTAGATACTGTATAACAGCAGCTATCCCCACTGTGAATTAGATACTGTATAACAGCAGCTATCACCACTGTGAATTAGATACTGTATAACAGCAGCTATCCCCACTGTGAATTAGATAATGTATAACAGCAGCTATCCCCACTGTGAATTAGATAATGTATAACAGCAGCTATCCCCACTGTGAATTAGATAATGTATAACAGCAGCTATCCCCACTGTGAATTAGATACTGTATAATAGCAGGGACACATTTTAGCTGGAAACATGTCCAGCCAATTCAATTACTTTTTAAAAACTATTGTAAAACAACTTGTCACGCCCTGACCTTAGTTATCTTTGTTTTCTTTATTATTTGGTTAGGTCAGGGTGTTACAAGGGTGGTTTGTTTAGTTTTTGTATTGTCTAGGGGTTTTTGTATGTCTAGGTGTTTATATGTCTATGGTTGCCTAGATTGGTTCTCAATCAGAGGCAGCTGTTTATCGTTGTGCTGATTGGGGACCATATTTAGGTAGCCATATTCCTTGGGTATTTTGTGGGTCGTTATTCTATGTGTATAGTTGCCTGTTGTGCACTAGCCATATTGCTTTACGGTTCGTTTTGTTGTTTTGTTTAGTTCTGTTCAGTGTTCTCTCTTTTATTAAAGAGTTATGTTCTCTTACTACGCTGCGCCTTGGTCTCCTCGCTATGACGACCGTGACACAACTCTTCACTTTTTCCACATGTTGTTGTGTTACAGCCTGAATTCAGAATTGATTAAATTGAGATTTTGCGTATGTGTCCGGCACACAATACCCCGTAATGTCAAAGTGTAAATATGAACTACTACCTCATCTCTGTATCCAACACATACAATTATCTGTAATGTCCCTCAGTCAAGCAGTGAATTTCAAACACAGATTCAACCACAAAAGACCAGGGAGGTTTTTCAATACCTTGAAAAGAAGGGTAGATGGGTTAAAATAAAAAAGCAGACATTAAATATCCCTTTGAACATGGTGAAGTTATTCATTACAGTTTGGATGGTGTTAATAAACCCAGTCACAACCAAGACACAGGTGTCCTTCCTAACTCAGTTGCTGGAGAGGAAGAAAACCACTCAGGGATTTCACCATGAGGCCAATGGTGACTTTAAAACAGTTAAAGAGTGTGATAGGAGAGAATTGAGGATGGATCAACAACATCGTATTTACTCCACAATACTAACCTAAATGACAGAGTGAAAAGTAAGCAAGCCTGTACATAATAAAAATATTACAAAATATGCATCCTGTTTGCAACAAGGCACTAAAGTAATACTGCAAAATATGTGGCAAAGAAATGAACTTCATGTCCTGAATACAAAGTGTTATGTCACGCCCTGACCATAGAGAGCCCTTGGTTCTCTATGGTGTTGTAGGTCAGGGCGTGACTAGGGGGGTGTTCTAGTTTTCCTATTTCTATGTTGGTGAACTTGGTATGCTTCCCAATTAGAGGCAGCTGATTATCGTTGTCTCTAATTGAGGCTCATACTTAAGTTCTCCATTGTTCCCACCTGGGTTGTGGGATATTGTGTTTGTGTTTGTGCTTGTTGCACCACTGATGTCACGTTTTCGTTGTTGGTTTATTGTTTTTTTGTTTGAAGTTTCACCGTAATAAAGATGTGGAACTCTACACACACTGCGCCTTGGTCCGTCCATTATCAAGAACGTGACATGTTATGTTTGGGGCAAATCCAACACAACGCATCAATGAGTACCACTCTTCATATTTTCAAGAATGGTGGTGGCTGCATCATGTTATGGGTATGCTTGTCCTCGACAAGGACTGGGGAGTATTAAAAAAAGAAAGAAAAAAAAGAAAATAGAGCTAAACACAGGCAAAATCTTAGAGGAAAACCTGGTTCAGTCTGCTTTCCACCAGACACTGGGAGATGAATTCACCTTTCAGCAGGACAATAACCTGGAGCTGTTTATGGAAATCTATGGCAAGACCTGATAATGGCTGGCTAGCACTGATCAACAACCAACTTGACAGAGATTGAAGAATAATGTGCAAATATTGTACAATCCAGGTGTGCAAAGCTCTTAGATACAGTACCTCCCAGTAAGACTCAGAGCTCCTAGATACAGTACCTCCCAGTAAGACTCAGAGCTCCTAGACACAGTACTTCCCAGTACGACTCAGAGCTCCTAGATACAGCACTTCCCAGTAAGACTCAGAGCTCCTAGACACAGTACTTCCCAGTAAGACTCAGAGCTCTTAGATACAGTACCTCCCAGTAAGACTCAGAGCTCCTAGACACAGTACTTCCCAGTAAGACTCAGAGCTCCTAGACACAGTACTTCCCAGTAAAACTCAGAGCTCCTAGATACAGTACTTCCCAGTACGACTCAGAGCTCCTAGATACAGTACTTCCCAGTAAGACTCAGAGCTGTTAGACACAGTACTTCCCAGTAATACTCAGAGCTCCTAGATACAGTACCTCCCAGTAAGACTCAGAGCTGTTAGATACAGTACCTCCCAGTAAGACTCAGAGCTCCTAGATACAGTACTTCCCAGTAAGACTCAGAGCTCCTAGATACAGTACTTCCCAGTAAGACTCAGAGCTGTTAGATACAGTACTTCCCAGTAAGACTCACAGCTGTAATCACTGCCAAAGGTGATTCAAACATGTATTGACTCAGGGGTGTGAATAAATTTGTAAATAAGATATTTCTGTATTACATGTTCAATAAATTTGCAAAGAAAATATAAAAACATGTTTTCACTTTGTCATTATGGGGTATTGTGTGTAGATGGGTGAGATAAAAAAATCTATTTAATCCACGTTGAATGCAGGCGGTAACACAACAAACATGTGGAATAGGTCAAGGGGTATGAAGACCTTGTGAAGGCTCTGTAGCCTCAGCGTACTAAAGCACACTGATGGTTACGTTACAATGAGCATGCGACAACAGATACAAAGTTATGTAACACAATATGGTTATACTTCAGCTTCTTGACATGACGGAGGACAAACAACTAGTGAAGTGGGACAGGTGGATTTCCTTTCATTGGCAGCATCACCAATGGCACTCCATCTCCTATTTAGTGGATTTGATGTCATAGGCAGCATCACCATTGGCACCCCATCTCCTATTTAGTGGATTTGATGTCATAGGCAGCATCTCCAATGGCACCCCATCTCCTATTTAGTGGATTTGATGTCATAGGCAGCATCTCCATTGGCACCCCATCTCCTATTTAGTGGATTTGATGTCATAGGCAGCATCTCCAATGGCACCCCATCTCCTATTTAGTGGATTTGATGTCATAGGCAGCATCTCCATTGGCACCCCATCTCCTATTTAGTCTCCCATCTCCCATCTCCTATTCAGCACTACTTTTGACCGGGGCCCATTTGAGACGCAGCCATAGTCTCAGGACTGATATTTATCACAGCCTCATAAACAATTATAACTATTTAATAAATGTCTTGCTGTCTGCCACACTGAAAAGTTTGTGGGGAAGGCTTGACAATGGACGAAGGCCAGAGATTGATGGCTGTAGGAGAACTTCTTTCCCGGACAGACGGACGGATGAGGACAGACGGATGGATGAGGACAGACGGACGGATGAGGACAGACGGACGGACGGATGAGGACAGACGGACGGATGAGGACAGACGGACGGATGAGGACAGACGGACGGATGAAGACAGACGGACCGATGAGGACAGACGGACGGAAGAGGACAGACGGACGGATGAGGACAGACGGACGGATGAGGACAGACAGACGGATGAGGACGGACGGGAGGACAGACGGACGGATGAGGACAGACGGGAGGACAGACGGACGGATGAGGACAGAGGGACGGATGAGGACAGACGGACGGATGAGGACAGACGGACGGATGAGGACAGACGGACGGATGAAGACAGACGGACCGATGAGGACAGACGGACGGAAGAGGACAGACGGACGGATGAGGACAGACGGACGGATGAGGACAGACAGACGGATGAGGACAGACGGGAGGACAGACGGACGGATGAGGACAGACGGGAGGACAGACGGACGGATGAGGACAGAGGGACGGATGAGGACAGACGGGAGGACAGACGGACGGATGAGGACAGACGGACGGATGAGGACAGACAGACGGATGAGGACAGACGGACGGATGAGGACAGACGGGAGGACAGACGGACGGATGAGGACAGACGGACGGATGAGGACAGACGGACGGATGAGGACAGACGGACGGATGAGGACAGACGGGAGGACAGACGGACGGATGAGGACAGACGGGAGGACAGACGGACGGATGAGGACAGACGGACGGATGAGGACAGACGGACGGATGAGGACAGACGGACGGATGAGGACAGACGGATGAGGACAGACGGACGGATGAGGACGGACGGACGGATGAGGACAGACGGACGGATGAGGACAGACAGACGGATGAGTACAGACGGACGGATGAGGACGGACAGCTAAACATAATAAAACGGCTCGGGTTTCAAGAAGAGACGTTCTAAAATGATTTCTTGGGCACAGCACATACATTCCCCCTCCTCTCTCTGCCAGAGTCCAATTTCTCCTTCTCCAATTCCACTTCATGTTCACTGCACATACATCAATGTCATTTGAAATATAAAAAAGGCCCAAATTGAGTAGAATAACAGAACAAGAACAACTTTCTTTAACGTGAGACATTGAGACAACGTGAGACATGTCTATTAGGTGTGAAGCTCTGCCTGGACTGGGCTGTCATAGCACGTCAGTATCAGGAAGCCTCTTCACCCCAAACACACTTCACATGAACAACACAATGACAACAAATCACGGCACACTAGAAGAGATTTGCAAAAAAAAATAACTTTGGAAAAGGAAACCTTTTTAGATAATTTAGTCAAGGATTTTTTTGACAATTTAATTAATGAACCGCGATAACTTTTACATTCAAGTTCATTTGAAAACGTCAGTCTTGACACATTCATAAAAAACAAATCCTATTATGTTTGTATAACTGGAAAAGAAAAGAAATTAAAGTAAATGACAAGAATTGAAAGAAAATTAGAATAAAAATAAACAAGTATTGCCTGCGGGGAAAAAATACTGTATGCTGCAAAGAATGAGTGATACTGAGAGAAAGAAATGAAGGATGATAAGATTGTCTAATCAAAGCCCATGGGCTTCTGGGTGTTTACTTCTCTCTGTGTGATAAAGTATGTTAAAAGACCAAAACAAAACTGAAAATAATCCCAGGTCTTTGGGGAGCTGTCTGCTCTGGAGAGAAAATACTACGCTATCTGAACATGTAAAGTAGGCAATTACTCTACTTATTCATAATTGCATTAAGGCTTAATCAACGTGCAGTGGGCATTTCATACGGCAGGAAACTATCATGAAGAAAGGAGAATCTATTAAATATTAAAGAGGAGTTTGACAGTTGATAAGCAGTGAGTTTGATATTTGCAAAGGAGCCAACTAGTATAGTAACTGCGTAGAGATAATGGATATTAACGGCGTAGAGATAATGGATAGTAACTGTGTATAGAGATAACAGATAGTAACTGTGTATAGAGATAACGGATAGTAACTGTGTAGAGATATAATGGATAGTAACTGTGTATAGGTATAATGGATAGTAACTGTGTATAGAGATAAAGGATAGTAACTGTGTAGAGATATAACGGATAGTAACTGTGTATAGAGATAATGGATAGTAACTGTGTATATAGATAACGGATAGTAACTGTGTATAGAGATAACAGATAGTAACGGTGTAGAGATATAACGGATAGTAACTGTGTATAGAGATAATGGATAGTAACTGTGTATAGAGATAATGGATAGTAACTGTGTATAGGTATAATGGATAGTAACTGTGTATAGAGATAACGGATAGTAACTGTGTAGAGATAATGGATAGTAACTGTGTAGAGATAATGGATAGTAACTGTGTAGAGATATAATGGATAGTAATGGTGTATAGAGATAACGGATAGTAACTGCGTAGAGATAATGGATAGTAACTGTGTAGAGATATAATGGATAGTAACTGTGAATAGATATAATGGATATTAACTATGTAGAGATAATGTATAGTAACTGTGTAGAGAGATAATGGATAGTAACTGTGTAGAGAGATAACAGATAGTAACTGTGTATAGAGATAACGGATAGTAACTGTGTAGAGATATAATGGATAGTAACTGTGTATAGGTATAATGGATAGTAACTGTGTATAGAGATAAAGGATAGTAACTGTGTAGAGATATAACGGATAGTAACTGTGTACAGAGATAACAGATAGTAACTGTGTAGAGATATAATGGATATTAACTGTGTAGAGATATAATGGATATTAACTGTGTATAGGTATAATGGATAGTAACTGTGTATAGAGATAATGGATAGTAACTGTGTATAGAGATAACGGATAGTAACTGTGTAGAGATATAACGGATAGTAACTGTGTACAGAGATAACAGATAGTAACTGTGTATAGAGATAACAGATAGTAACGGTGTAGAGATATAACGGATAGTAACTGTGTATAGAGATAATGGATAGTAACTGTGTATAGAGATAATGGATAGTAACTGTGTATAGAGATAACGGATAGTAACTGTGTATAGAGATAACAGATAGTAACGGTGTAGAGATATAACGGATAGTAACTGTGTATAGAGATAACGGATAGTAACTGTGTATAGAGATAACAGATAGTAACGGTGTAGAGATATAATGGATAGTAACTGTGTATAGAGATAATGGATAGTAACTGTGTATAGAGATAATGGATAGTAACTGTGTATAGGTATAATGGATAGTAACTGTGTATAGAGATAACGGATAGTAACTGTGTAGAGATAATGGATAGTAACTGTGTAGAGATAATGGATAGTAACTGTGTATAGCGATAATGGATAGTAACTGTGTATAGGTATAATGGATAGTAACTGTGTATAGGTATAATGGATAGTAACTGTGTATATAGATAACGGATAGTAACTGTGTAGAGATATAATGGATATTAACTGTGTAGAGATAATGTATAGTAACTGTGTAGAGAGATAATGGACAGTAACTGTGTAGAGAGATAACAGATAGTAACTGTGTATAGAGATAACGGATAGTAACTGTGTAGAGATATAATGGATAGTAACTGTGTATAGGTATAATGGATAGTAACTGTGTATAGAGATAAAGGATAGTAACTGTGTAGAGATATAACGGATAGTAACTGTGTACAGAGATAACAGATAGTAACTGTGTAGAGATATAATGGATAGTAACTGTGTATAGGTATAATGGATAGTAACTGTGTATAGAGATAACGGAGAGTAACTGTGTATAGAGATAACGGATAGTAACTGTGTATAGAGATAATGGATAGTAACTGTGTATAGCGATAATGGATAGTAACTGTGTATAGCAATAATGGATAGTAACTGTGTATAGGTATAATGGATAGTAACTGTGTATAGGTATAATGGATAGTAACTGTGTATATAGATAACGGATAGTAACTGTGTAGAGATATAACGGATAGTAACTGCGTAGAGATAATGGATAGTAACTGTGTAGAGATATAATGGATAGTAACTGTGTATAGAGATAACGGATAGCAACTGTGTAGAGATATAATGGATAGTAACTGTGTATAGAGATAACGGATAGTAACTGTGTAGAGATAAAATGGATAGTAACTGTGTATAGAGATAACGGATAGTAACTGTGTATAGAGATAACAGATAGTAACTGTGTAGAGATATAATGGATAGTAACTGTGTAGAGATATAACAGATAGTAACTGTGTAAAGATAATGGATAGTAACTGTGTAGAGATATAATGGATAGTAACTGTGTAGAGATATAACAAATAGTAACTGCGTAGAGATAATGGATAGTAACTGTGTATAGGGATAACGATAGCAACTGTGTAGAGATATAACGGACAGTAACTGTGTATAGAGATAACGGATAGTAACTGTGTAGAGATATAACGGATAGTAACTGCGTGGAGATAATGGATAGTAACTGTGTAGAGATATAACGGATAGTAACTGCGTAGAGATAATGGATAGTAACTGTGAAGAGATATAATGGATAGTAACTGTGTATAGAGATAACAGATAGTAACTGTGTAGAGATATAATGGATACAAACTGTGTAGAGATAATGGATAGTAACTGCGTAGAGATATAATGGATATTAACTGTGTAGAGATAATGTATAGTAACTGTGTAGAGATATAATGGATATTAACTGTGTATAGAGATAACGAATAGTAACTGTGTATAGATATAATGGATATTAACTGCGTAGAGATAATGGATAGTAACTGCGTAGAGATAATGGATAGTAAATGCGTATAGATAATGGATAGTAACTATGTATAGATAATGGATAGTAAATGCGTAGAGATATAATGGATATTAACTGTGTATAGAGATAACGGATAGTAACTGTGTATAGATATAATGGATATTAACTGCATAGTGATAATGGATAGTAACTGTGTATAGAGATAACGGATAGTAACTGTGTAGAGATATAACGGATAGTAACTGTGTAGAGATAATGGATAGTAACTGTGTATAGATATAATGGATATTAACTGTGTAGAGATAATGTATATTAACTGTGTATAGATAATGGATAGTAACTGTGTATAGAGATAACAGATAGTAACTGTGTACAGAGATAACAGATAGTAACTGCGTAGAGATAATGGATAGTAACTGTGTATAGAGATAGGGGATAGTAACTGTGTAGAGATATAATGGATAGTAACTGCGTCGAGATAATGGATAGTAACTGTGTATAGATATAATTGATATTAACTGTGTAGAGATAATGTATATTAACTGTGTATAGATAATGGATAGTAACTGTGTATAGAGATAACAGATAGTAACTGTGTACAGAGATAACAGATAGTAACTGCGTAGAGATAATGGATAGTAACTGTGTATAGAGATAATTGATATTAACTGTGTAGAGATAATGGATATTAACTGTGTATAGATATAATGGATATTAACTGTGTAGAGATAATGTAACTGTGTAGAGAGATAATGGATAGTAACTGTGTAGGGAGATACTGGATAGTAACTGTGTAGAGATAAGGGGTAGTAACTGTGTTGAGATAATGTATAGTAACTGTGTAGATATATAATGAATAGTAACTGTGTATAGATATAATTGATATTAACTGTGTAGAGATAATGTATATTAACTGTGTATAGATAATGGATAGTAACTGTGTATAGAGATAACAGATAGTAACTGTGTACAGAGATAACAGATAGTAACTGCGTAGAGATAATGGATAGTAACTGTGTATAGAGATAGGGGATAGTAACTGTGTAGAGATATAATGGATAGTAACTGCGTCGAGATAATGGATAGTAACTGTGTATAGATATAATTGATCTTAACTGTGTAGAGATAATGGATATTAACTGTGTATAGATATAATGGATATTAACTGTGTAGAGATAATGTAACTGTGTAGAGAGATAATGGATAGTAACTGTGTAGGGAGATACTGGATAGTAACTGTGTAGAGATAAGGGGTAGTAACTGTGTTGAGATAATGTATAGTAACTGTGTAGATATATAATGAATAGTAACTGTGTATAGAGATAACGGATAATAACTGCATAGCGATAATGGATAGTAACTGTGTATATAGGTTAATGGATAGTAACTGTGTATATAGATAATGTATAGTAACTGTGTAGAGAGATAATGGAAATTAACGGTGTATAGAGATAATGGATGTTAACGGTGTATAGAAATAATGGATAGTAACTGTGTACAGATAATGTATAGTAACTGTGTAGAGATAATGGATAGTAACCGTGTAGAGATAACGGATAGTAACTGGGTAGAGATAATGGATAGTAACTGGGTAGAGATAATGGATAGTAACTGGGTAGAGATAATGGATAGTAACCGTGTAGAGATAATGGATAGTAACTGGGTAGAGATAATGGATAGTAACCGTGTAGAGATAATGGATAGTAACTGGGTAGAGATAATGGATAGTAACCGTGTAGAGATAACGGATAGTAACTGGGTAGAGATAATGGATAGTAACTGGGTAGAGATAATAGATAGTAACTGGGTAGAGATAATGGATAGTAACTGGGTAGATATAATGGATAGTAACCGTGTAGAGATAAAGGATAGTAACTGGGTAGAGATAATAGATAGTAACTGGGTAGAGATAATGGAAAGTAACTGGGTAGAGATAATGGATAGTAACTGGGTAGAGATAATGGATAGTAACTGGGTAGAGATAATGGATAGTAACTGGGTAGAGATAATGGATAGTAACTGGGTAGAGATAATGGATAGTAACTGGGTAGAGTATGTGGTTGGACATCCAGGATGTTTTATATTCCAGATTGACATGTACTACGTAGATATAAATATATTAAACCCTCCTTGCCCTCCATGTGTAAGAGCAATATCCATATTGTTTTGTTATTAACCTTACTTTGCTACCTGCCAACTTTACAGTTTTTACTTTTTAATTACAGTTTATATTTTTTATTTTTCCCTCGCTCAACTTTTTCCATTAGACTTCTTAACTCCGGACGCTTTATCTGGACGTGGTTTGTCAGGACCTCCACCAGCCGAAGCTAAGTAGTAACATTAACATTAACATGATGCCTTGTAATTGCAGTCGCTGTACTCATAATATACAGGAGAACGATCGCCTTACGGCGAAGATAGCTGTGCTGCAAGCCCAGCTTCAGACGCAATCGTTAGGCAAGGGTAATTTCAGTGTAGGAAAGGATGAAACACCGTCTGTGCCACCAGTAAGTACAGATAGTAGTATAAATCCCCCCGCACAGTCCCCGCAGCTGGACAACTTTCTCATGGCTTCTGGCGGGAAATGCTGTAGGAATGCTCAACCGGTGTCCCTCATTCAGCCGACAGAAACTTTCAACCAGTTCTCCCCATTAAGCAGCGAGTCAGAGTCAGAGTCAGAGGCCGAGCCTTCTCTGGTCTCTACTCCTCCCGTTACGGAGTCTGAGATGCAGAAGCCTCCCACCATTAGCTCTGACAAATTGAAAACCCTAGTCATTGGTGACTCCATTACCCGCAGTATTAGACTTAAAACGAATCACCCAGCGATCATACACTGTTACCTGGGGGCAGGGCTACCGACGTTAAGGCTAATCTGAAGATGGTGCTGGCTAAAGCTAAAACTGGTGAGTGTAGAGAGTATAGAGATATTGTTATCCACGTCGGCACCAACGATGTTAGGATGAAACAGTCAGAGGTCACCAAGCGCAACATAGCTGCAGCGTGTAAATCAGCTAGAAAGATGTGTCGGCATCGAGTAATTGTCTCTGTCCCCCTCCCAGTTAGGGGGAGTGATGAGCTCTACGGCAGAGTCTCACAACTCAATCGCTGGTTGAAAACTATTTTCTGCCCTTCCCAAAAGATAGAATTTGTAGATAATTGGCCCTCTTTCTGGGACTCACCCACAAACAGGACCAAGCCTGGCCTGCTGAGGAGTGACAGACTCCATCCTAGCTGGAGGGGTGCTCTCATCTTATCTACAAACATAGACAGGGCTCTAACTCCTCTAGCTCCACAATGAGATAGGGTGCAGGACAGGCAGCAGGCGTTTAGCCACCCTGCCAGCTTAGTGGAGTCTGCCAATAGCACAGTCAGTGTAGTCAGCTCAGCTATCCCCATTGAGACCGTGTCTGTGCCTTGATCTAGGTTGGGCAAAAGTAAACATGGCGGTGTTCACCTTAGCAATCTCACTGGAATAAAGACCTCCTCCATTCCTGCCATTATTGAAAGAGATCGTGATACCTCACATCTCAAAATAGGGCTACTTAATGTTAGATCCCTCAATTCCAAGGCAGTCACAGTAAAATAACTAATCACTGATCATAATCTTGATGTGATTGGCCAGACTGAAACATGGCTTACGCCTGATGAATTTACTGTTTTAAATGGGGCCTCACCTCTTGGTTACACTAGTGACCATATCCCCCGTGCATCCCGCAAAGGCGGATGTGTTGCTAACATTTATTATAGCAAATTTCAAATTACAAAAAAAAATTATGTTTTCGTCTTTTGAGCTTCTAGTCATGAAATCTATGCCGCCTACCCAATCACTTTTTATAACTACTGTTTACAGGCCTCCTGGGCCACATACAGCGTTCCTCACTGAGTTCCCTGAATTCCTATCGGACCGTGTAGTCATGGCAGATAATATTCACATTTTTGGTGACTTTAATATTCACATGGAAAAGTCCACAGACCCACTCCAAAAGGCTTTCGGAGCCATCATCGACTCAGTGGGTTTTGTCCAACATGTCTCTGGACCTACTCACTGCCACAGTCATACTCTGGACCCTAGTTTTGCCCCGTGGAATAAATGTTGTGGATCTTAATATTTTTCCTAATAATACTGGACTATTGGAACACCATTTTATTACGTTTGCAATCGCAACAAATAATCTGCTCAGGCCCCAACCAAGGATCTTTAAAAGCCATGCTGTAAATTCTCAGACAACCCAAAGAATCCTAGATGCCCTTCCAGACTCCCTCCACCTACCCAAGGACGTCAGAGGACAAAAATCAGTTAACCACCTAACTGAGGAACTCAATTTAACCTTGCGTAATACCCTAGATGCAGTCGCACCCCTAAAAACAAAACATTTGTCATAAGAAACTAGTTCCCTGGTATACAGAAAATACCCGAGCTCTGAAGCAAGCTTCCAGAAAATTGGAATGGAAATGGTGCTACACCAAACTGGAAGTCTTCCGACTAGCTTGGAAAGACAGTACCGTGCAGTATCGAAGAGCCCTCACTGCTGCTCGATCATCCTATGTATTGTTGATACTGTCGCAAAGATACCTCAAATGCAGCAGCAGCATTCCCCAAGATAGGATGGCTTTCACTTCAGCAGTGATAAATTCATAACTTCTTTGACGAAAAGATCATGATCATTAGAAAGCAAATTACGGACTCCTCTTTAAATCTGCGTATTCCTCCAAAGTTCAGCTGTCCTGAGTCTGCACAACTCTGCCAGGCCCTAGGATCAAGGGAGACACTCAAGTTTTTTACTAATATACTATTATATCTGACACATTGATGAAAATAATCATGGCCTCTAAACCTTCAAGCTGCATACTGGACCCTATTCCAACTAAACTACTGAAAGAGCTGCTTCCTGTGCTTGGCCCTCCTATTTTGAACATAATAAACGTCTCTCTATCCACCGGATGTGTACCAAACTCACTCAAAGTGGCAGTAATAAAGCCTCTCGTGAAAAAGCCAAACCTCGATCCGGAAAATATAAAAAACTATCGGCCTACATCGAATCTCCCATTCCTCTCAAAAATTTTAGAAAAGCTGTTGTGCAGAAACTCACTACCTTCCTGAAGACAAACAATGTATATGAAATGCTTCAGTCTGGTTTTAGACCCCATCATAGCACTGAGACTGCACTTGTGAAGGTGGTAAATTACCTTTTAATGGCCTCAGACCGAGGCTCTGCATCTGTCCTCGTGCTCCTAGACCTTAGTTCTGCTTTTGATATCATCGATCACCACATTATTTTGGAGAGATTGGAAACCCAAATTGGTCTACACGGACAAATTCTGGCCTGGTTTAGATCGTATCCGTCGGAAAGATATCAGTTTGTTTTCTGTGTTTTTTTTGTCCTTTGACAAATCAACTGTAAATGTTGGTGTTCCTCAAGGCTCCGTTTTAGGACCACTGTTGTTTTTACTATATATTTTACCTCTTAGTGATGTATTTCGGAAACATAATGTTAACTTTCACTGCTATGCGAATGACACACAGCTGTACATTTCGATGAAACATGGTGAAGCCCCAAAATGTCCCTCCCTGGAAGCCTGTGTTTCAGACATCAGGAAGTGGATGGCTGCAAATGTTCTACTTTTAAACTCGGACAAAACAGAGATGCTAGTTCTAGGTCCCAAGGAACAAAGAGATCTGCTGTTGAATCTGACAATGGTTGATGGTTGTACAGTCATCTGAAATATAAATGTTTAGGACCTCGGCGTTACTCTGGACCCTGATCTCTCTTTTAACGAACATATCAAGACTTTTTCAATTACAGCTTTTTTCCATCTACGTAACATTGCAAAAATCAGAAACTTTCTGTCCAAAAATGATGCAGAAAAAAATCCATGCTTTTGTCACTTCTAGATTAGACTACTGCAATGCTCTACTTTCCAGCTACCCGGATAAAGCACTAAATAAACTTCAGTTAGTACTAAACACAGCTGCTAGAATCTTGACTAGAACCCAAAACATTTGATCATATTACTCCAGTGTAAGCCTCCCTACACTGGCTTCCTGTTAAGGCAAGGGCTGATTTCAAGGTTTTACTGCTAAACTACAAAGCATTACATGGGCTTGCTCCTACCTATCTTTCCGATTTGGACCTGCCGTACATACCTACACGTACGCTACGGTCACAAGATGCAGGCCTCCTAATTGTCCCTAGAATTTCTAAGCAAACAGCTGGAGGCAGAGCTTTCTCCTATAGAGCTCCATTTTAATGGAATAGTCTGCCTACCCATGTGAGAGACACAGACTCAGTCTCAACCTTTAAGTCTTTATTGAAGACGTATCTCTTCAGTAGGTCCTACGATTGAGTGTAGTCTGGCCCAGGAGTGTGAAGGTGAATGGAAAGGTACTGGAGCAACGAACCGCCCTTGCTGTCTCTGCTTTGCTTGCTGTTTGGGGTTTTAGGCTGGGTTTCTGCACTTTGTGACATCAGCTGATGTAAGAAGGGCTTTACAAATAAATGTGAAATCTATGAGACTCACACAGTGGTTCACAGAAGATCAGGACTAGAAAAAAGAGCAGAAATACAGCTGTACCATTGTACTGTTGAAATACAACCCTACCATTGAACCATTGAAACATAGGCCTACCATTGTACTATTGAAATATAGGCCTACCATTGTACCATTGACAAACAGGCCTACCATGATACCATTGAAAGATAGGCCTACCATTGACAAACAGGCCTACCATTATACCATTGAAAGATAGGCCTACCATTGACAAACAGGCCTACCACTATACCATTGAAAGATAGGCCTACCATTGACAAACAGGCCTACCACTATACCATTGAAAGATAGGCCTACCATTGTAATATTGAAATGCAACCTTATCATTGTAACATTGAATTACAATTACAGGCCTACTGTTGTACTGTGTTTCCCCATCTAGAATATAAATGCGTGTGTCTCTTTGAAAAAAGTCACATAGAGAGTTCACAGTGGGGATATATCCTGACAGTCACATAGAGAGTTCACAGTGGGGATATATCCTGACAGTCACATAGAGAGTTCACAGTGGGGATATATCCTGACAGTCACATAGAGAGTTCACAGTGGGGATATATCCTGACAGTCACATAGAGAGTTCACAGTGGGGATATATCCTGACAGTCACATAGAGAGTTCACAGTGGGGATATATCCTGACAGTCACATAGAGAGTTCACAGTGGGGATATATCCTGACAGTCACATAGAGAGTTCACAGTGGGGATATATCCTGACAGTCACATAGAGAGTTCACAGTGGGGATATATACTGACAGTCACATAGAGAGTTCACAGTGGGGATATATATGCTGACAGTCACATAGAGAGTTCACATTGGAGATATATCCTGACAGTCACATAGAGAGTTCACAGTGGAGATATATCCTGATAAATACAGCCTATTATGAGGAGAAGTCTCTTGTCAGTGTGACTGGTTGGGTGGACAGGCTTCAAGCTCTCGTCAACTGATGAAGGCACTGACCCTCACAGATCCCTCTGATCTCTATCTCGTCACAAGGTGGAAAACAGATCAACACTAAGCCCATGTTCCAAATGGCACCCTATTCCCTATTTAGTGCACTACCTTTGCCCGGAGCCCTATGGCACCCTATTCCCTATTTAGTGCACTACCTTTGCCCGGAGCCCTATGCACTAGGGAACAGGGTGCCATTTGGGATGCACTTCAGTGTTACAGGAAGCCCTGATAGAGATTTAATACAAAGGAAAGTAAAGACCACATCACGTCTATGATAACATCAGACCACATCACCTCTATGATATCAGACCACATCACCTCTATGATATCAGACCACATCACCTCTATGATATCAGACCACATCACCTCTATAATGACATCAGACCACATCACCTCTATGATATCAGACCACATCACCTCTATGATAACATCAGACCACATAACCTCTATGATATCAGACCATATCACCTCTATGATATCAGACCATATCACCTCTATGATATCAGACCACATCACCTCTATGATATCAGACCACATCACCTCTATGATATCAGACCACATCACCTCTATGATATCAGATCACATCACCTCTATGATATCAGACCACATCACCTCTATGAAATCAGACCACATCACATATATGACATCAGACCACATCACCTCTATGACATCAGACCACATCACCTCTATGATATCAGACCACATCACCTCTATGATATCAGACCACATCACCTCTATGATAACAGACCACATCACATATATGACATCAGACCACATCACCTCTATGAAATCAGACCACATCACATATATGATATCAGACCACATCACCTCTATGACATCAGACCACATCACCTCTATGACATCAGACCACATCACATATATGATATCAGACCACATCACCTCTATGACATCAGACCACATCACATATATGATAACATCAGACCACATAACCTCTATGATATCAGACAATATCACCTCTATGATATCAGACCACATCACATCTATGACATCAGACCGCATCTTCTCTATGACAACAGACCACATCACCTCTATGACATCAGACCGCATCTTCTCTATGACAACAGAACACATCACATCTATGACATCAGACCACATCACCTCTATGATATCAGACCACATCACATATATGACATCAGACCACATCACCTCTATGATATCAGACCACATCACATATATGACATCAGACCACATCACCTCTATGATATCAGACCACATCACCTCTATGACATCAGACCACATCACCTCTATGATATCAGACCACATCGCCTCTATGATATCAGACCACATCACCTCTATGACATCAGACCACATCACCTCTATGATATCAGACCACATCACATATATGACATCAGACCACATCACCTCTATGATATCAGACCACATAACATATAAGAGATCAGACCACATCACATATATGATAACATCAGACCACATCACCTCTATGACATAAGACCACATCACATATATGATAACATCAGACCACATCACATATATGACATCAGACCACATCACATATATGATAACATCAGACCACATCACATATATGACATCAGACCACACCCCCTCTATGACATCAGACCAAATTACCTCTATGATATCAGACCACATCACATCTATGACATCAGACCACATCACATCTATGATATCAGACCACATCACATCTATGATATCAGACCACATCACCTCTATGATATCAGACCACATCACCTTTATGACATCAGACCACATCACCTCAATGACATCAGACCACATCACCTCTATGATATCAGACCACATCACATATATGACATCAGACCACATCACATCTATGATATCAGACCACATCACATATATGACATCAGACCACATCACCTCTATGATAACAGACCACATCACATATATGACATCAGACCACATCACATATATGATATCAGACCACATCACCTCTATGATATCAGACCACATCACCTCTAGGATAACATAAAATGACATCACCTCAATGATAACATCAGTAGTTACTTCAGACTGGACACAGGAGAAGACAGAGAACACCGTCCATTATAGTGTCTAACATATGAAGATGTAACATTTTTAACCCAACCCCCAACCACCATTGACCAATCAAACAATACCAAGTTCACAGTGTAACCCGACCACCGAGGTCCAATATCTACAGGGTGTCACAGCATCTAAATGCTTGTGTGAGGGATGGGACCAACCTAAATGAGACAGAATTCCTGAGAGGACAATATAACCTATCAGAGTCATTTAGAGTTCACCCTGTATAGATACCAGTAAACACAGATGGGATACATACATATAGACAGCGCCAGACATAGTACAGCATTATTCTATCACACATTCAGTAGTCAGTCCTCTGGATACTGTACCAGAGAGAAACGTGTTGGCCCCTCAGAGGGGGAGGGCGGACTAGTTCTCTGGCATTGTGATGTCCTTGTGTTCATGGACCATTTGCCATGCAGCTCCAGGTGACAGAGAACACATCAAGTATGGCCGTTACTACAGTTTATGTAACGGGTGAGGACTCTGTAGTTTATATAATGGGTGAGGACTCTGTAGTTTATATAATGTATTAGGACTCTGTAGTTTATGTAATGGATGAGGACTCTGTAGTTTATATAATGGGTGAGGACTCTGTAGTTTATATAATGGATTAGGACTCTGTAGTTTATATAATGGATTAGGACTCTGTAGTTTATATAATGGATTAGGACTATGTAGTTTATATAATGGACTAGGACTCTGTAGTTTATGTAACGGACGAGGACTCTGTAGTTTATGTAATGGATGAGGACTCTGTAGTTTATATAATGGATGAGGACTCTGTAGTTTATATAATGGATGAGGTCTCTCTGTAGTTTATATAATGGATGAGGACTCTGTAGTTTATATAATGGATTAGGACTCTGTAGTTTATGTAACGAACGAGGACTCTGTCGTTTATGTAACGGATGAGGACTCTGTAGTTTATGTAACATGGTCTGAAATAGCCCCTAGCATAAATGGTTGGCGGTTCGGATCGGAAACACAGAGGCAATTAATGAATTGTGGCTTGCCTGCCTGTCTACCTGTCTGACTACCTGCCTGTCTACCTGCCTGTCTAACTGCCTGACTACCTGCCTGCCTAACTGCCTGTCTATCTGTCTGACTACCTGCCTGTCTAACTGCCTGTCTAACTGTCTGACTACCTGCCTGTCTACCTACCTGTCTACCTGCGTGTCTACCTGCGTGTCTAACTGCCTGACTACCTGCCTGACTAACTGCCTGTCTACCTGTCTGACTACCTGCCTGTCTACCTACCTGTCTACCTGCCTGTCTACCTGCGTGTCTAACTGCCTGACTACCTGCCTGACTAACTGCCTGTCTACCTGTCTGACTACCTGCCTGTCTAACTGCCTGTCTAACTGTCTGCCTGACTACCTGCCTGTCTAAATACCTGTCTAACTGCCTGACTACCTGCCTGTCTACCTGCCTGTCTAACTGCCTGTCTACCTACCTGTCTACCTGCCAGACTAACTGCCTGTCTAATTGCCTGTCTACCTGCCTGCCTGACTACCTGCCTGTCTACCTGACTGACTACCTGCCTGTCTACCTGCCTGTCTACCTGCCTGACTACCTGCCTGTCTAACTGCCTAGCTGCCTGCCTGTCTACCTGCCTGTCTACCTGTCTGACTACCTGCCTGTCTACCTGCCTGTCTACCTGTCTGACTACCTGCCTGTCTACCTACCTGTCTACCTGCCTGTCTACCTGCCTGTCTAACTGCCTGACTACCTGCCTGCCTAACTGCCTGTCTACCTGTCTGACTACCTGCCTGTCTAACTGCCTGTCTAACTGTCTGACTACCTGCCTGTCTACCTACCTGTCTACCTGCCTGTCTACCTGCGTGTCTAACTGCCTGACTACCTGCCTGACTAACTGCCTGTCTACCTGTCTGACTACCTGCCTGTCTAACTGCCTGTCTAACTGTCTGACTACCTGCCTGTCTACCTACCTGTCTACCTGCCTGACTAACTGCCTGTCTAACTGCCTGTCTAACTGCCTGCCTGACTACCTGCCTGTCTAAATACCTGTCTAACTGCCTGACTACCTGCCTGTCTACCTGCCTGTCTAACTGCCTGTCTACCTACCTGTCTACCTGCCAGACTAACTGCCTGTCTAATTGCCTGTCTACCTGCCTGCCTGACTACCTGCCTGTCTACCTGACTGACTACCTGCCTGTCTACCTGCCTGTCTACCTGCCTGACTACCTGCCTGTCTAACTGCCTAGCTGCCTGCCTGTCTACCTGCCTGTCTACCTGTCTGACTACCTGCCTGTCTACCTGCCTGTCTACCTGTCTGACTACCTGCCTGTCTACCTGCCTGTCTACCTGCCTGTCTACCTGCCTGTCTAACTGCCTGACTACCTGCCTGCCTAACTGCCTGTCTACCTGTCTGACTACCTGCCTGTCTAACTGCCTGTCTAACTGTCTGACTACCTGCCTGTCTACCTACCTGTCTACCTGCCTGTCTACCTGCCTGACTAATTGCCTGACTACCTGCCTGACTAACTGCCTGTCTACCTGTCTGACTACCTGCCTGTCTAACTGCCTGTCTAACTGCCTGTCTAACTGCCTGCCTGTCTACCTACCTGTCTACCTGCCTGACTACCTGCCTGTCTAACTGCCTAGCTGCCTGCCTGTCTACCTGTCTAACTGCCTGACTAACTGCCTGTCTAACTGCCTGACTAACTGCACGTCTACCTGCCTGACTAACTGCCTGTCTACCTGTCTGACTACCTGCCTGTCTAACTGCCTGTCTACCTGCCTGTCTAACTGCCGGTATAACTGCCTGTCTACCTGCCTGTCTACCTGCCTGACTACCTGCCTGTCTAACTGTCTGTCTAACTGCCTGTCTACCTGCCTGTCTACCTGCCTAGCTGCCTGCCTGTCTACCTGCCTGTCTACCTGCCTGACTACCTGCCTGTCTAACTGTCTGTCTACCTGCCTGTCTACCTGCCTGTCTACCTGCCTAGCTGCCTGCCTGTCTACCTGCCTGTCTACCTGCCTGACTAGCTGCCTGTCTAACTGCCTAGCTGCCTGCCTGTCTACCTGCCTAGCTGCCTGCCTGTCTAACTGCCTGTCTAACTGCCTGTCTACCTGCCTGACTACCTGCCTGTCAAACTGCCTGACTAACTGCCTGTCTAACTGCCTAGCTGCCTGCTGGCTGGCTGTGGACTTCAGTGTGAAACATTAATTAGGATAACTTAAGCAGGTGAGACGTTCACGGGGGCTCAAGTAGATGGACATGATTAGCCATAGCTTGGTAAGATTAATGAACACCTTCACTGGGAGATTATATTGACAGAAGCTGGTTATCCTTGAGACCATTTATTCACTGGCATATCATTACAGACAGAACTATCTATATATCATATGAAATAACACCCCTATCCCGCTCCTCGCACGCCCCTCCATTCAGAGCAGAGCTGACGTCCTACTAAACCAGGACTTTTCCTTGATCCTTAGTGCACTGTGGGGAATTTCACTCGCACCAAATGAGTTTCACTTCAACCTTTTGCAAATGCAACAATAATATTAGAAGCAATTGCATATTCGTCATTCCGTTTCGGCACACCGAAGGGACAAGGAAAGTGTTGCACTGTGCAGGGCAGACAAGCTGTCTGCAATCACAAGTGGCATCCTAGTCCCTACTTAATGCACTACTGTTGACCAGAGCCCAGGGATAAAGGGTGTCATTTGGGACTCCCTCTGTGTCCTTGTCTATAAGCTGAGGTTGCTGTAGCAGTACACATGTAGGACTGCACCCAGGCTACATCTCTGACACTCTCTGTCCTTCTGTACATATTACTATGTATTTCAAATCCAATAGTTGAACGCGTCATACTCCAGATCGCTGTGACCTTTATGCCTGTCCACGGCCGTTCTCTTGCCCCTTTGGATTTAATAAACATTGTAAGACTCCAACCATCTGCCTCCTGTGTCTGCATTTGGGTCTCGCCTTGTGCCTTGATAATTACAGTCTTACAGTCAGAGTATTTCACTGAGTATTACAGTCTTACAGTCAGAGTATTTCACTGAGTATTACAGTCTTACAGTCTTACAGTATTACAGTGTTACAGTCTAACATGCAGAACCTTTCATTGTGCACATCTTTGTAGACATCTTTCAATACACAACCATTGAACCAAAATATAAGTGTGCTGTGAAACATAATGACTAAATTTGTTTAATCCCCAAAACACAACACAACATTAACATCTTCTCAGACAAATCTTCTCAATTTACAGAACCAGTCAAAAGCTTGGACACAGCTACTCATTCCTGTTTAGTTTTTAAAAAATTATACTATTTCTACATTGTAGAATAATAGTTAAAACATCAAAACTATAAAATAACACATATGGAATCATGTAGTAACCAAAAAAGCCAATTGGTAGGCCCCACAACCTCACAGAACGGGACCGCCAAGTGGTAGGCCCCACAACCTCACAGAACGGGACCGCCAAGTGGTAGGCCCCACAACCTCACAGAACGGGACCGCCAAGTGATAGGCCCCACAACCTCACAGAACGGGACCGCCAAGTGGTAGGCCCCACAACCTCACAGAACGGGACCGCCAAGTGATAGGCCCCACAACCTCACAGAACGGGACCGCCAAGTGGTAGGCCCCACAACCTCACAGAACGGGACCGCCAAGTGATAGGCCCCACAACCTCACAGAACGGGACCGCCAAGTGGTAGGCCCCACAACCTCACAGAACGGGACCGCCAAGTGGTCGGCCCCACAACCTCACAGAATAGGACCGCCAAGTGGTAGGCCCCACAAGCTCACAGAATGGGACCGCCAAGTGGTAGGCCCCACAACCTCACAGAACGGGACCGCCAAGTGGTAGGCCCCACAACCTCACAGAACGGGACCGCCAAGTGGTAGGCCCCACAACCTCACAGAACGGGACTGCCAAGTGGTAGGCCCCACAAGCTCACAGAACGGGACCGCCAAGTGGTAGGCCCCACAAGCTCACAGAACGGGACCGCCAAGTGGTAGGCCCCACAAGCTCACAGAACGGGACCGCCAAGTGGTAGGCCCCACAAGCTCACAGAATGGGACCGCCAAGTAAAAGGCCCCACAAGCTCACAGAACGGGACCGCCAAGTGGTATGCCCTACAAGCTCACAGAACGGGACCGCCAAGTGGAAGGCCCCACAAGCTCACAGAACGGGACTGCCAAGTGGTAGGCCCCACAAGCTCACAGAACGGGACCGCCAAGTGGAAGGCCCCACAAGCTCACAGAACGGGACTGCCAAATGGTAGGCCCCACAACCTCACAGAACGGGACCGCCAAGTGGTAGGCCCCACAACCTCACAGAATAGGACCGCCAAGTGGTAGGCCCCACAAGCTCACAGAACGGGACCGCCAATTGGTAGGCCCCACAACCTCACAGAACGGGACCGCCAAGTGGTAGGCCCCACAACCTCACAGAATAGGACCGCCAAGTGGTAGACCCCACAAGCTCACAAAATGGGACCGCCAAGTGATAGGCCCCACAACCTCACAGAACGGGACCGCCAAGTGGTAGGCCCCACAACCTCACAGAACGGGACCGCAGAGTGGTAGGCCCCACAACCTCACAGAACGGGACTGCCAAGTTGCAGGCCCCACAAGCTCACAGAACGGGACCGCCAAGTGGTAGGCCCCACAAGCTCACAGAACGGGACCGCCAAGTGGTAGGCCCCACAAGCTCACAGAACGGGACCGCCAAGTGGTAGGCCCCACAAGCTCACAGAACGGGACCGCCAAGTAAAAGGCCCCACAAGCTCACAGAACGGGACCGCCAAGTGGTATGCCCTACAAGCTCACAGAACGGGACCGCCAAGTGGAAGGCCCCACAAGCTCACAGAACGGGACCGCCAAGTGGTAGGCCCCACAAGCTCACTGAACGGGACCGCCTAGTGGTAGGCCCCACAAGCTCACTGAACGAGACTGCCAAGTGGTAGGCCCCACAACCTCACAGAACGGGACCGCCAAGTGGTAGGCCCCACAACCTCACAGAACGGGACTGCCAAGTGGTAGGCCCCACAAGCTCACAGAACGGGACCGCAAAGTGGTAGGCCCCACAAGCTCACAGAACGGGACCGCCAAGTGGTAGGCCCCACAAGCTCACAGAACGGGACCGCCAAGTGGTAGGCCCCACAAGCTCACAGAACGGGACCGCCAAGTAAAAGGCCCCACAAGCTCACAGAACGGGACCGCCAAGTGGTATGCCCTACAAGCTCACAGAACGGGACCGCCAAGTGGAAGGCCCCACAAGCTCACAGAACGGGACTGCCAAGTGGTAGGCCCCACAAGCTCACAGAACGGGACCGCCAAGTGGAAGGCCCCACAAGCTCACAGAACGGGACTGCCAAATGGTAGGCCCCACAACCTCACAGAACGGGACCGCCAAGTGGTTGGCCCCACAAGCTCACAGAATAGGACCGCCAAGTGGTAGGCCCCACAAGCTCACAGAACGGGACCGCCAATTGGTAGGCCCCACAACCTCACAGAACGGGACTGCCAAGTGGTAGGCCCCACAACCTCACAGAATAGGACCGCCAAGTGGTAGGCCCCACAAGCTCACAGAATGGGACCGCCAAGTGATAGGCCCCACAACCTCACAGAACGGGACCGCCAAGTGGTAGGCCCCACAAAATCACAGAACGGGACCGCAGAGTGGTAGGCCCCACAACCTCACAGAACGGGACTGCCAAGTTGTAGGCCCCACAAGCTCACAGAATGGGACCGCCAAGTGGTAGGCCCCACAAGCTCACAGAACGGGACCGCCAAGTGGTAGGCCCCACAAGCTCACAGAACGGGACCGCCAAGTGGTAGGCCCCACAAGCTCACAGAACGGGACCGCCAAGTAAAAGGCCCCACAAGCTCACAGAACGGGACCGCCAAGTGGTATGCCCTACAAGCTCACAGAACGGGACCGCCAAGTGGAAGGCCCCACAAGCTCACAGAACGGGACCGCCAAGTGGTAGGCCCCACAAGCTCACTGAACGGGACCGCCTAGTGGTAGGCCCCACAAGCTCACTGAACGAGACTGCCAAGTGGTAGGCCCCACAACCTCACAGAACGGGACCACCGAGTGCTAGGCCCCACAAGCTCACAGAACGGGACCGCCAATTGGTAGGCCCCACAACCTCACTGAACGGGACCGCCGAGTGGTAGGCCCTATAACCTCACAGAACGGGACCGCCAAGTGGTAGGCCCCACAACCTCACAGAACGGGACCGCCGAGTGGTAGGCCCCACAACCTCACAGAACGGGACCGCCGAGTGGTAGGCCCCACAACCTCACAGAACGGGACCGCCGAGTGGTAGGCCCCACAACCTCACAGAACGGGACCACCAAATTGGTAGGCCCCACAAGCTCACAGAACGGGACCACCAAATTGGTAGGCCCCACAACCTCACAGAACGGGACCGCCAAGTGGTAGGCCCCACAACCTCACAGAACGGGACTGCCAAGTGGTAGGCCCCACAACCTCACAGAACGGGACCGCCAAGTGGTAGGCCTCACAACCTCACAGAATGGGACTGCCAAGTGGTAGGCCCCACAACCTCACAGAACGGGACCGCCAAGTGGTAGGCCCCACAACCTCACAGAACGGGACCGCCGAGTGGTAGGCCCCACAACCTCACAGAACGGGACCGCCAAGTGGTAGGCCCCACAACCTCACAGAACGGGACCGGCAAGTGGTAGGCCCCACAACCTCACAGAACGGGACCGCCAAATGCTGAAGTGAGTAGCGCGTAAAAATAGTCTGTCCTCGGTTGTAACACTCACTACCGAGTTCCAAACTGCCTCTGGAAGCAACATTATTGCGCAATAACTGTTTGTCAGGAGCTTCATGAAATGGTTTCCATGGCCGAACAGATCGCACACAAGCCTAAGATTACCACGTGCAATGACAAGTGTTGGCTAGAGTGGTGTAAAGCTCACGGCCATTGGACTCTGGAGCAGTGGAAACGCGTTCTCTGGAGTGATGAATCACGCTTCACCATCTGGCAGTCCAACAGACAAATCTGGGTTTGGCGGATGCCAGGAGAATGCTACCTGCCCCAATGTATAGTGCCAACTGTAATGTTTGGTGGAGGAAGAATAATGATCTGGGGCTGTTTTTCATGGTTCGGGCCCCTTAGTTCCAGTGAAAGGAAATTTTAACGCTACAGCATACAATGACATTCTAGACTATTCTGTGCTTCCAACTTTGTGGGCATGACAATGCCCCCGTGCACAAAGCGAGGTCCATACAGAAATGGTTTGTCGAGATCGGTGTGGAAGAACTTGACTGGCCTGCCCAGAGCCCTGACCTGAATTGGAACGCCGACTGCGAGCCAGGCCTAATCGTGTGCCTGACCTCACAAATACTCTTGTGGCTGAATGGAAGCAAGGCCCCTCAGCAATGTTCCAACATCTAGTGGAAATTCTTCCCAGAAGAGTGGAGGCTGTTATTACAACAAAGTGGGGGACCAACTCCATGTTAATGCCCATGATTTTGGAATGAGATGTACAGAGAGCATGTATCCACAGACTGTTGGGTCATGTAGTGTATGTTACTATCAAATTAACTCGTTTTACCCCTTGGTTGGGGGTTTCCCTTTAGTTTCCACAGGGGAGCATTGAGAAAACAAACACCAATTCAGGGTCTAAATTACCCCTAAATGTGTCTGGGATCCAACTAATTCTATCACTACTTCCAGACATGCATTAGATTCCTTTGAAATGATGCTTTAGGCTTTTTTCCAACGCTTGTACATTCTGTCCTCTCTGATCTGTTCTCGTACTGTGGGTAATTACAGTGGGAGCTGAGGAGCCACGGAGAGAGAGTAAGACAGAAAGGAAGAGAGAGAGAGGAACGAGAGAGGAAAAGTGAGGGAAAGAGCACAGGATTAAACCTCCACGGTACTACCTGCTGCCAAGTCCATATGAAAAAAAAGACATTTTACAGTTTTTTCTTCTGAAAGCTTTTTGATCAACGAATCCAACGTTGTCTGCAACGTTGAGTCAGAACAGAACATGTCTCCTCTGTCTCCTCTGTCTCCTCTCTCCTCTGTCTCCTCTGTCTCCTCTGTCTCCTCTATCTCCCCTGTCTCTTCTCTCTCATCTGTCTCTGCAACGTTGAGTCAGAACAGAACATGTCTCCTCTGTCTCCTCTGTCTCCTCTCTCCTCTGTCTCCTCTGTCTCCTCTGTCTCCTCTATCTCCCCTGTCTCCTCTCTCTCATCTGTCTCTGCAACGTTGAGTCAGAACAGAACATGCAGACATGTTGATAATATACATATTGTCCGTCACACAGAAATAGTACTGTATAATACTATAATAATACTGTATGTGGTAACATCTTATTTGGGTCACACGTTTAAAACTGAACCGTTGGGCCTAAAACTCAACGATGTCAACGTAATGGAAGAAGTAGTTTCCTGTAGAATGCTGACCTGTCTCCTCTGTCTCCTCTGTCTCCTCTCTCTCCTCTGTCTCCCCTGTCTCCTCTCTCTCCTCTCTCTTCTCTCTCCTCTGTCTCCTCTGTCTCCTCTCTCTCCTCTGTCTCCTCTCTCTCCTCTGTCTCCTCTCTCTCCTCTGTCTCCTCTGTCTCCTCTCTCTCCTCTCTCTCCTCTGTCTCCTCTCTCTCCTCTGTCTCCTCTGTCTCCTCTATCTCCTCTCTCTCCTCTGTCTCCTCTGTCTCATCTCTCTCCTCTGTCTCCTCTGTCTTCTCTGTCTCCTCTGTCTCCTCTCTCTCTGTCTCTGTCTCCTCTCTCTCCTCTGTCTCCTCTCTCTCTGTCTCTGTCTCCTCTCTCTCTGTCTCCTCTGTCTCCTCTGTCTCCTCTGTCTCCTCTATCTCCTATGTCTCCTCTCTCTCCTCTCTCTCTGTCTCTGTCTCCTCTCTCTCCTAAATCTCCTCTCTCCTCTGTCTCCTCTGTCTCCTCTCTCTCCTCTGTCTCCTCTCTCTCCTCTGTCTCCTCTCTCTCCTCTGTCTCCTCTCTCTTCTCTCTCCTCTGTCTCCTCTGTCTCCTCTCTCTCCTCTGTCTCCTCTCTCTCCTCTGTCTCCTCTCTCTCCTCTGTCTCCTCTGTCTCTGTCTCTGTCTACTCTCTCTCCTCTGTCTCCTCTCTCTCCTCTCTCTCCTCTGTCTCCTCTCTCTCCTCTCTCTCCTCTGTCTCCTCTCTCTCCTCTGTCTCCTCTGTCTCCTCTATCTCCTCTCTCTCCTCTGTCTCCTCTGTCTCATCTCTCTCCTCTGTCTCCTCTGTCTTCTCTGTCTCCTCTGTCTCCTCTCTCTCTGTCTCTGTCTCCTCTGTCTCCTCTGTCTCCTCTCTCTCTGTCTCTGTCTCCTCTCTCTCTGTCTCCTCTGTCTCCTCTGTCTCCTCTGTCTCCTCTATCTCCTCTCTCTCCTCTGTCTCCTCTCTCTCCTCTCTCTCTGTCTCTGTCTCCTCTCTCTCCTAAATCTCCTCTATCTCCTCTCTCTCCTCTATCTCCTCTCTCTCCTCTCTCTCCTCTGTCTCCTCTCTCTCCTCTCTCTCCTCTGTCTCCTCTGTCTCCTCTGTCTACTCTGTCTCCTCTGTCTCCCCTGTCTCCTCTGTCTCATCTCTCTCCTCTGTCTCCTCTGTCTCCTCTGTCTCCTCTCTCTCTGTCTCTGTCTCCTCTGTCTCCTCTGTCTCCTCTGTCTCCTCTATCTCCTCTCTCTCCTCTGTCTCCTCTGTCTTCTCTGTCTCCTCTGTCTCCTCTATCTCCTCTCTCTCCTCTGTCTCCTCTCTCTCCTCTCTCTCTGTCTCTGTCTCCTCTATCTCCTCTCTCTCCTAAATCTCCTCTCTCTCCTCTATCTCCTCTCTCTCTGTCTCTGTCTCCTCTATCTCCTCTTTCTCCTAAATCTCCTCTCTCTCCTCTATCTCCTCTCCATCTGTCTCTGTCTCCCCTCTCTCCTCTGTCTCCTCTCTCTCCTCTGTCTCCTCTGTCTCCTCTGTCTCCTCTCTCTCTGTCTCTGTCTCCTCTCTCTCTGTCTCCTCTGTCTCCTCTGTCTCCTCTGTCTCCTCTGTCTCCTCCTACTCCTCTGTCTCCTCTGTCTCCTCTGTCTCACCTCTATCTCCTCTGTCTCCTCTCTCTCCTCTGTCTCCTCTATCTCCTCTGTCTCCTCTCTCTCTCTCTCTGTCTCCTCTATCTCCTCTATCTCCTCTATCTCCTCTCTCTCCTCTCTCTCCTCTCTCTCCTCTCTCTCTGTCTCTGTCTCCTCTCTCTCCTCTGTCTCCTCTCTCTCCTATGTCTCCTCTCTCTCCTCTCTCTCTGTCTCTGTCTCCTCTCTCTCCAAAATCTCCTCTATCTCCTCTCTCTCCTCTATCTCCTCTCTCTCCTCTCTCTCCTCTGTCTCCTCTCTCTCCTCTCTCTCCTCTGTCTCCTCTGTCTCCTCTGTCTACTCTGTCTCCTCTGTCTCCCCTGTCTCCTCTGTCTCATCTCTCTCCTCTGTCTCCTCTGTCTCCTCTGTCTCCTCTCTCTCTGTCTCTGTCTCCTCTGTCTCCTCTGTCTCCTCTGTCTCCTCTATCTCCTCTCTCTCCTCTGTCTCCTCTGTCTTCTCTGTCTCCTCTGTCTCCTCTGTCTCCTCTCTCTCCTCTGTCTCCTCTCTCTCCTCTCTCTCTGTCTCTGTCTCCTCTATCTCCTCTCTCTCCTAAATCTCCTCTCTCTCCTCTATCTCCTCTCTCTCTGTCTCTGTCTCCTCTATCTCCTCTTTCTCCTAAATCTCCTCTCTCTCCTCTATCTCCTCTCCATCTGTCTCTGTCTCCCCTCTCTCCTCTGTCTCCTCTCTCTCCTCTGTCTCCTCTCTCTCCTCTCTCTCCTCTGTCTCCTCTCTCTCCTCTCTCTCCTCTGTCTCCTCTCTCTCCTCTGTCTCCTCTGTCTCCTCTATCTCCTCTCTCTCCTCTGTCTCCTCTGTCTCATCTCTCTCCTCTGTCTCCTCTGTCTTCTCTGTCTCCTCTGTCTCCTCTCTCTCTGTCTCTGTCTCCTCTGTCTCCTCTGTCTCCTCTCTCTCTGTCTCTGTCTCCTCTCTCTCTGTCTCCTCTGTCTCCTCTGTCTCCTCTGTCTCCTCTATCTCCTCTCTCTCCTATGTCTCCTCTCTCTCCTCTCTCTCTGTCTCTGTCTCCTCTCTCTCCTAAATCTCCTCTATCTCCTCTCTCTCCTCTATCTCCTCTCTCTCCTCTCTCTCCTCTGTCTCCTCTCTCTCCTCTGTCTCCTCTCTCTCCTCTGTCTCCTCTGTCTCCTCTGTCTACTCTGTCTCCTCTGTCTCCCCTGTCTCCCCTGTCTCCTCTGTCTCATCTCTCTCCTCTGTCTCCTCTGTCTCCTCTGTCTCCTCTCTCTCTGTCTCTGTCTCCTCTGTCTCCTCTGTCTCCTCTATCTCCTCTCTCTCCTCTGTCTCCTCTGTCTTCTCTGTCTCCTCTGTCTCCTCTATCTCCTCTCTCTCCTCTGTCTCCTCTCTCTCCTCTCTCTCTGTCTCTGTCTCCTCTATCTCCTCTCTCTCCTAAATCTCCTCTCTCTCCTCTATCTCCTCTCTCTCTGTCTCTGTCTCCTCTATCTCCTCTTTCTCCTAAATCTCCTCTCTCTCCTCTATCTCCTCTCCATCTGTCTCTGTCTCCCCTCTCTCCTCTGTCTCCTCTCTCTCCTCTGTCTCCTCTGTCTCCTCTGTCTCCTCTCTCTCCTCTGTCTCCTCTGTCTCCTCTCTCTCATCTCTCTGTCTCCTCTCTCTCCTCTGTCTCCTCTCTCTCCTCTGTCTCCTCTGTCTCCTCTCTCTCCTCTGTCTCCTCTCTCTCCTCTCTCTCCTCTGTCTCCTCTCTCTCCTCTGTCTCCTCTGTCTCCTCTGTCTCCTCTGTCTCCTCTCTCTCCTCTGTCTCCTCTGTCTCCTCTGTCTCCTCTGTCTCCTCTATCTCCTCTGTCTCCTCTGTCTCCTCTGTCTCACCTCTATCTCCTCTGTCTCCTCTCTCTCCTCTGTCTCCTCTGTCTCCTCTGTCTCCTCTGTCTCCTCTGTCTCACCTCTATCTCCTCTGTCTCATCTCTCTCCTCTGTCTCCTCTGTCTCCTCTCTCTCTCTCTCTGTCTCCTCTATCTCCTCTATCTCCTCTATCTCCTCTCTCTCCTCTCTCTCCTCTCTCTCCTCTCTCTCTGTCTCTGTCTCCTCTCTCTCCTCTGTCTCCTCTCTCTCCTCTCTGTCTCCTCTGTCTCCTCTGTCTCCTCTGTCTCCTCTGTCTCCTCTCTCTCCTCTCTCTCTCTCTCTGTCTCCTCTGTCTTCTCTGTCTCCTCTCTCTCCTCTCTCTCCTCTCTCTCCTCTGTCTCCTCTTTCTCCTCTGTCTCCTCTGTCTCCTCTATCTCCTCTCTCTCCTCTGTCTCCTCTCTCTCCTCTCTCTCCTCTCTCTCCTCTCTCTCCTCTCTCTCCTGTCTTCTTTCTCTCATCTCTCTCTCTCTGTCTCCTCTGTCTCCTCTGTCTCCCCTGTCTCCTCTCTCTCCTCTCTCTCCTCTCTCTCCTCTCTCTCCTCTCTCTCCTCTCTCTCCTCTGTCTCCTCTGTCTCCTCTGTCTCCTCTGTCTCCTTTCTCTCATCTCTCTGTCTCCTCTGTCTCCTCTGTCTCCTCTGTCTCCTCTCTCTCCTCTCTCTCCTCTGTCTCCTCTGTCTCCTCTGTCTCCCCTGTCTCCTCTCTCTCCTCTGTCTCCTTTCTCTCATCTCTCTCTCTCTGGTTCCTCTGTCTCCTCTGTCTCCCCTGTCTCCTCTCTCCTCTGCCTCCTCTCTCTCCTCTGTCTCCTCTGTCTCCTTTCTCTCATCTCTCTCCTCTGTCTCCTCTGTCTCCTCTGTCTCCCCTGTCTCCTCTCTCTCCTCTGTCTCCTTTCTCTCATCTCTCTCTCTCTCCGTCTCCTCTCTCTCCTCTGTCTCCTCTGTCTCCTCTCTCTCCTCTGTCTCCTCTGTCTCCTCTGTCTCCTCTGTCTCCTTTCTCTCATCTCTCTCTCTCTGTCTCCTCTGTCTCCTCTGTCTCCTCTGTCTCCTCTGTCTCCCCTGTCTCCTCTGTCTCCTCTATCTCCTCTATCTCCTCTATCTCCTCTCTCTCCTCTCTCTCCTCTCTCTCTGTCTCTGTCTCCTCTCTCTCCTCTGTCTCCTCTCTCTCCTCTCTCTCTCTCTCTGTCTCCTCTGTCTCCTCTCTCTCCTCTCTCTCCTCTCTCTCCTCTCTCTCCTCTGTCTCCTCTTTCTCCTCTGTCTCCTCTATCTCCTCTCTCTCCTCTGTCTCCTCTCTCTCCTCTCTCTCCTCTGCCTCCTCTCTCTCCCCTGTCTCCTCTCTCTCCTCTCTCTCCTCTGTCTCCTCTGTCTCCTTTCTCTCATCTCTCTGTCTCCTCTGTCTCCTCTGTCTCCTCTGTCTCCTCTGTCTCCTCTCTCTCCTCTCTCCTCTGTCTCCTCTGTCTCCTCTGTCTCCCCTGTCTCCTCTCTCTCCTCTGTCTCCTTTCTCTCATCTCTCTCTCTCTGGTTCCTCTGTCTCCTCTGTCTCCCCTGTCTCCTCTCTCCTCTGCCTCCTCTCTCTCCTCTGTCTCCTCTGACTCCTTTCTCTCATCTCTCTCCTCTGTCTCCTCTGTCTCCTCTGTCTCCCCTGTCTCCTCTCTCTCCTCTGTCTCCTTTCTCTCATCTCTCTCTCTCTCTGTCTCCTCTCTCTCCTCTGTCTCCTCTGTCTCCTCTCTCTCCTCTGTCTCCTCTCTCTCCTCTGTCTCCTCTGTCTCCTTTCTCTCATCTCTCTCTCTCTGTCTCCTCTGTCTCCTCTGTCTCCTCTGTCTCCTCTGTCTCCTCTGTCTCCTCTGTCTCCCCTGTCTCCTCTGTCTTCTCTGTCTCCTCTCTATCCTCTGTCTCCTCTCTCTCCTCTGTCTCCTCTCTCTCCTCTCTCTCTTCTCTCTCCCTCTCTCCTCTGTCTCCTCTCTCTCCTCTGTCTCCTCTGTCTCCCCTGTCTCCTCTCTCTCCTCTGTCTCCTCTGTCTCCTCTGTCTCCTCTCTCTCCTCTCTCTCCTCTGTCTCCTCTGTCTCCTCTGTCTCCTCTGTCTCCTCTGTCTCCTCTGTCTCCTCTGTCTCTCTCTGTCTCTCTCTGTCTCTGTCTCCTCTGTCTCCTCTGTCTCCTCTGTCTCCTCTGTCTCCTCTCTCTCCACTGTCTCCTCTGTCTCCTCTGTCTCCTCTATCTCCTCTCTCTCTCCTCTGTCTCCTCTATCTCCTCTGTCTCCTCTGTCTCCCCTGTCTCCTCTGTCTCCTCTGTCTCCTCTGTCTCCTCTGTCTCCTCTGTCTCCCCTGTCTCCTCTGTCTCCCCTGTCTCCTCTATCTCCCCTGTCTCCTCTGTCTCCTCTGTCTCCTCTGTCTCCCCTGTCTCCTCTGGCTCCCCTGTCTCCTTTCTCTCATCTCTCTGTCTCCTCTGTCTCCTCTCTCTCCTCTGTCTCCTCTGTCTTCTCTGTCTCCTCTGTTTCCTCTCTCTCTCTCTCTCTCTCTCTCCTCTCTCCTCTCTCTCCTCTCTCCTCTGTCTCCTCTGTCTCCTCTCTCCTCTCTCTCCTCTCTCTCCTCTCTCTCCTCTGTCTCCCCTGTTTCCTCTGTCTCCTCTGTCTCCTCTCTCTCCTCCCTCTCTCTCTCTCTCTCTCCTCTCTCCTCTCTCCTCTGTCTCCTCTGTCTCCTCTGTCTCCTCTGTCTCCTCTCTCTCCTCTCTCTCCTCTCTCTCCTCTCTCCTCTGTCTCCTCTGTCTCCTCTGTCTCCTCTCTCTCTCTCTCTCTCTCTCTCTCTCCTCTCTCCTCTCTCTCCTCTCTCTCCTCTCTCTCCTCTCTCTCTCCTCTGTCTCCCCTATCTCCTCTCTCTCTCTCTCCTCTCTCTCCTCTCTCTCATCTGTCTCCTCTCTCTACTCTCTCTACCCTCTCTCCTCTCTATCTCCTCTGTCTTCTCTGTCTCCCCTGTCTCCTCTGTCTCCTCTGTCTCCTCCGACTCCTCTCTCTCTCTCTCTCTCTCTCTCTCTCTCTCTCTCTCTCTCTCTCTCTCTCCTCTCTCTCCTCTGTCTCCTCTCTCTCTCTCTCTCCTCTCTCTCTCCCCTGTCTCCTCTCTCTCCTCTCTCTCCTCTCTCTCCCCTGTCTCCTCTGTCTCCTCTGTCTCCTCTGTCTCCTCTCTTCCTCCTCTGTCTCCCCTGTCTCCTCTGTCTCCCCTGTCTCCTCTGTCTCCTCTGTCTCCTCTCTCTCCTCTCTCTCTCTGTCTCCTCTGTTTCCTCCTACTCCTCTCTCTCCTCTGTCTCCTCTGTCTCCTCTGTCTCCTCTCTCTCCTCTGTCTCCTTTCTCTCATCTCTCTGTCTCCTCTGTCTCCTCTCTCTCCTCTCTCTCCTCTGTCTCCTCTGTTTCCTCTGTCTCCTCTGTCTCCTCTGTCTCCTCTGTCTCCTTTCTCTCTGTCTCCTCTGTCTCCCCTGTCTCCTCTGTCTCCTCTCTCTCATCTGTCTCCTCTGTCTCCTTTCTCTCATCTCTCTGTCTCCTCTGTCTCCTCTGTCTCCTCTGTCTCCCCTGTCTCCTCTGTCTCCTCTGTCTCCTCTCTCTCCCCTGTCTCCTCTGCCTCCTCTGTCTCCTCTGTCTCCTTTCTCTCATCTCTCTCCTCTGTCTCCTCTGTCTCCTCTGTCTCCCCTGTCTCCTCTCTCTCCTCTGTCTCCTTTCTCTCATCTCTCTCTCTCTCTGTCTCCTCTCTCTCCTCTGTCTCCTCTGTCTCCTCTCTCTCCTCTGTCTCCTCTCTCTCCTCTGTCTCCTCTGTCTCCTTTCTCTCATCTCTCTCTCTCTGTCTCCTCTTTCTCCTCTGTCTCCTCTGTCTCCTCTCTCTCCTCTGTCTCCTCTGTCTCCTCTGTCTCCCCTGTCTCCTCTGTCTCCTCTGTCTCCTCTCTCTCCTCTCTCTCCTCTGTCTCCTCTCTCTCCTCTCTCTCCTCTCTCTCCCTCTCTCCTCTGTCTCCTCTCTCTCCTCTGTCTCCTCTGTCTCCTCTCTCTCCTCTCTCTCCTCTGTCTCCTCTGTCTCCTCTGTCTCCTCTCTCTCCTCTGTCTCCTCTGTCTCCTCTGTCTCCTCTGTCTCCTGTGTCTCCTCTGTCTCTCTCTGTCTCTCTCTGTCTCTCTCTGTCTCTGTCTCCTCTGTCTCCTCTCTCTCCTCTCTGTCTCCTCTGTCTCCTCTGTCTCCTCTGTCTCCTCTCTCTCCCCTGTCTCCTCTGTCTCCTCTGTCTCCTCTGTCTCCTCTATCTCCTCTCTCTCTCCTCTGTCTCCTCTATCTCCTCTGTCTCCTCTGTCTCCTCTCTCTCTCCTCTGTCTCATCTGTCTCCTCTCTCTCTCCTCTATTTCCTCTGTCTCCTCTGTCTCCTCTCTCTCTCCTCTGTCTCCTCTATCTCCCCTGTCTCCTCTCTCTCCTCTGTCTCCTCTGTCTCCTCTCTCTCCTCTGTCTCCTCTGTCTCCTCTCTCTCCTCTGTCTCCTCTGTCTCCTCTCTCTCCTCTCTCTCCTCTCTCTCCTCTCTCTCATCTCTCTCCTCTGTCTCCTCTGTCTCCTCCGGCTCCTCTCTCTCCTCTGTCTCATGTCTCTCATCTCTCTCCTCTGTCTCCTCTGTCTCCTCTGTCTCCTCTCTCTCCTCTGTCTCCCCTGTTTCCTCTCTCTCATCTGTCTCCTCTGTCTCCTCTATCTCCCCTATCTCCTCTGTCTCCCCTGTCTCCTCTGTCTCCTCTGTCTCATCTCTCTCCTCTGCCTCCTCTGTCTCCTCTCTCCTCTGTCTCCTCTGTCTCCTCTCTCTCCTCTCTCTCCTCTGTCTCATCTCTCTCCTCTGTCTCCTCTGTCTCCTCTGTCTCCTCTCTCTCCTCTGTCTCCTCTCTCTCCTATGTCTCCTCTCTCTCCTCTGTCTCCTCTCTCTCCTCTGTCTCCTCTCTCTCCTATGTCTCCTCTCTCTCCTCTGTCTCCTCTCTCTCCTCTGTCTCCCCTCTCTCCTCTGTCTCCTCTCTCTCCTCTGTCTCCTCTCTCTCCTCTGTCTCCTCTCTCTCCTCTCTCTCCTCTCTCTCCTCTGTCTCCTCTGTCTCCTCTCTCTCTCCTCTCTCTCTCCTCTCTCTCCTCTCTCTCCTCTCTCTCCTCTCTCTCTCCTCTCTCTCCTCTGTCTACTCTCTCTCCTCTGTCTCCCCTCTCTCCTCTGTCTCCTCTCTCTCCTCTGTCTCCTCTCTCTCCTCTGTCTCCTCTCTCTCCTCTCTCTCCTCTCTCTCCTCTCTCTCCTCTCTCTCTCCTCTCTCTCCTCTCTCTCCTCTCTCTCCTCTCTCTCTCCTCTCTCTCCTCTCTCTCCTCTCTCTCCTCTGTCTCCCCTCTCTCTCTCTGCCATTCTGTACAACATGTTCTGCTAGTTTACCAACTTTCCAGAGGCCCTCCCTGAGTGGCTAGTACAGTTAATTTGTTTTTGCTGAGTATTTCTCTCCATTGATTTTTGATCTGAGCTATCCATTCCTGGTGCCTTTGTTGATCTCAGCTGACAGACCCAGCACAGCTTGTTTATTTTAAACTACTATACAGCAAAGTGTCCGTCTGTCTCTCTGTCAGCACCACTATACTGTAGATCACAATGGGAGCACCACTACACTGTAGATCACTATGGGAGCACCACTATACTGTAGATCACTATGGGAGCACCACTACACTGTAGATCACTATGGGAGCACAACTACACTGTAGATCACTATGGGAGCACCACTATACTGTAGATCACTATGGGAGCACCACTACACCACTTCACTGTAGATCACTATGGGAGCACCACTACACTGTAGATCACTATGGGAGAACCACTATACTGGAGATCACTATGGGAGCACCACTACACCACTACACTGTAGATCACTATGGGAGCACCACTACACCACTACACTGTAGATCACTATGGGAGCACCACTACACTGTAGATCACTATGCGAGAACCACTATATTGTAGATCACTAAGGGAGCACCACTACAATGTAGATCACTATGGGAGCACCACTACACTGTAGATCACTATGGGTGCACCACTATACTGTAGATCACTATGGGAGTACCACTATACTGTAGATCACTATGGGAGCACCACTTCACTGTAGATCACTAAGGGAGCACCACTATACTGTAGATCACTATGGGAGCACCACTACACTGTAGATCACTATGGGAGCACCACTACACCACTATACTGTAGATCACTATGGGAGCACCACTACACTGTAGATCACTATGGGAGCACCACTACACTGTAGATCACTATGGGAGCACCACTACACCACTATACTGTAGATCACTATGGGAGCACCACTACACTGTAGATCACTATGGGAGCACCACTACACCACTACACTGTAGATCACTATGGGAGCACCACTACACCACTACAATGTAGATCACTATGGGAGCACCACTATCCGGTAGATCACCATGGGAGCACCACTATACTGTAGATCACTATGGGAGCACCACTATACTGTAGATCACTATGGGAGCACCACTATACTGTAGATCACTATGGGAGTACCACTATTTTGTAGATCACTATGGGAGAACCACTACACTGTGTATCACTATGGGAGCACCACTACACTGTGTATCACTATGGGAGCACCACTGCACTGTGTATCACTATGGGAGCACCACTATACTGTAGATCACTATGGGAGCACCACTACACTGTAGATCACTATGGGAGCACCACTATACTGTAGATCACTATGGGAGCACCACTATACTGTAGATCACTATGGGAGCACAAATATACTGCAGATCACTATGGGAGCACCACTATACTGTAGATCACTATGGGAGCACAAATATACTGTAGATCACTATGGGAGCACCACTATACTGTAGATCACTATGGGAGCACCACTATATTGTAGATCACTATGGGAGCACCACTACACTGTAGATCACTATGGGAGCACCACTATACTGTAGATCACTATGGGAGCACCACTACATTGTAGATCACTATGGGAGCACCACTATACTGTAGATCACTATGGGAAAACCACTATATTGTAGATCACTATGGGAGCACTACTACACTGTAGATCACTATGGGAGTACCACTATATTGTAGATCACTATGGGAGCACCACTACACTGTAGATCACTATGGGAGCACCACTGTCCTGTAGATCACTATGGGAGCACCACTACATTGTAGATCACTATGGGAGCACCACTATACTGTAGATCACTATGGGAGAACCACTATATTGTAGATCACTATGGGAGCACCACTATACTGTAGACCACTATGGGAGCATCACAACACTGTAGACCACTATGGGAGCACCACTATACTGTAGATCACTATGGGAGCACCACTATACTGTAGATCACTCTGGGGGCACCACTACACTGTAGATCACCATGGGAGCACCACTACACTGTAGATCACTATGGGAGAACCACTATACTGTAGATCACTATGGGAGCACCACTACATTGTAGATCACTATGGGAGCACCACTATACTGTAGATCACTATGGGAAACCACTATATTGTAGATCACTATGGGAGCACTACTACACTGTAGATCACTATGGGAGCACCACTATATTGTAGATCACTATGGGAGCACCACTACACTGTAGATCACTATGGGAGTACCACTATCCTGTAGATCACTATGGGAGCACCACTATATTGTAGATCACTATGGGAGCACCACTATACTGTAGATCACTATGGGAGAACCACTATATTGTAGATCACTATGGGAGCACCACTATACTGTAGACCACTGTGGGAGCATCACAACACTGTAGATCACTATGGGAGAACCACTATACTGGAGATCACTATGGGAGCACCACTACACCACTACACTGTAGATCACTATGGGAGCACCACTACACTGTAGATCACTATGGGAGCACCACTACACCACTACACTGTAGATCACTATGGGAGAACCACTACACCACTACAATGTAGATCACTATGGGAGCACCACTACACTGTAGATCACTATGGGTGCACCACTATACTGTAGATCACTATGGGAGTACCACTATACTGTAGATCACTATGGGAGCACCACTTCACTGTAGATCACTAAGGGAGCACCACTATTTTGTAGATCACCATGGGAGCACCACTATACTGTAGATCACTATGGGAGCACCACTACACTGTAGATTACTATGGGAGCACCACAACACCACTACACTGTAGATCACTATGGGAGCACCACTACACCACTACACTGTAGATCACTATGGGAGCACCACTACACCACTACAATGTAGATCACTATGGGAGCACCACTATACTGTAGATCACTGTGGGAGCACCACTATACTGTAGATCACTATGGGAGCACCACTACATTGTAGATCACTATGGGAGCACCACTATACTGTAGATCACTATTTGAAAACCACTATACTGTAGATCACTATGGGAGCACTACTACACTGTAGATCACTATGGGAGCACCACTATATTGTAGATCACTATGGGAGCACCACTACACTGTAGATCACTATGGGAGCACCACTATCCTGTAGATCACTATGGGAGCACCACTATATTGTAGATCACTATGGGAGCACCACTATACTGTAGATCACTATGGGAGAACCACTATATTGTAGATCACTATGAGAGCACCACTATACTGTAGACCACTATGGGAGCATCACAACACTGTAGACCACTATGGGAGCACCACTATACTGTAGATCACTATGGGAGCACCACTATACTGTAGATCACTCTGGGGGCACCACTACACTGTAGATCACCATGGGAGCACCACTATACTGTAGATCACTATGGGAGCACCACTACACTGTAGATCACTATGGGAGCACCACTATACTGTAGATCACTATGGGAGAACCACTACACTGTAGATCACTATGAGAGCACCACTATACTGTAGATCACTATGGGAGCACCACTATATTGTAGATCACTATGGGAGCACCACCATATTGTAGATCACTATGGGAGCACCACTATACTGTAGATCACTATGGGAGCACCACTACACTGTAGATCACTATGGGAGCACCACTATACTGTAGATCACTATGGGAGCACCACTATATTGTAGACCACTATGGGAGCACCACAACACTGTAGACCACTATGGGAGCACCACTATACTGTAGATCACTATGGGAGCACCACTATACTGTAGATCACTCTGGGAGCACCACTACACTGTAGATCACCATGGGAGCACCACTATACTGTAGATCACTATGGGAGAACCACTACACTGTAGATCACTATGGGAGCACCACTATACTGTAGATCACTATGGGAGAACCACTACACTGTAGATCACTATGGGAGCACCACTATACTGTAGATCACTATGGGAGCACCACTATATTGTAGATCACTATTGGAGCACCACTATACTGTAGATCACTATGGGAGCACCACTACACTGTAGATCACTATGGAAGCACCACTAAACTGTAGATCACTATGGGAGCACCACTATACTGTAGATCACTATGGGAGCACTACTACACTGTACATCACTATGGGAGCACCACTATACTGTAGATCACTATGGGAGCACCACTATACTGTAGATCACTCTGGGAGCACCACTATACTGTAGATCACTATGGGAGAACCACTATATTGTAGATCACTATGGGAGCACCACTCTACTGTAGATCACTATGGGAGCACCACTATACTGTAGATCACTATGGGAGCACCACTATACTGTAGATCACTATGGGAGCACCACTATACTGTAGATCACTATGGGAGAACCACTATATTGTAGATCACTATGGGAGCATTACTACACTGTAGATCACTATGGGAGCACCACTATATTGTAGATCACTATGGGAGCACCACTACACTGTCGATCACTATGGGAGCACCACTATACTGTAGATCACTATGGGAGCACCACTACATTGTAGATCACTATGGGAGCACCACTATACTGTAGATCACTATGGGAGAACCACTATATTGTGGATCACTATGGGAGCACCACTATACTGTAGACCACTATGGGAGCATCACAACACTGTAGATCACTATGGGAGAACCACTACACTGTAGATCACTATGGGAGCACCACTATACTGTAGATCACTATGGGAGCACCACTATATTGTAGATCACTATGGGAGCACCACTATACTGTAGATCACTTTGGGAGCACCACTATATTGTAGATCACTATGGGAGCACCACTATACTGTAGATCACTATGGGAGCACCACTATACTGTAGATCACTATGGGAGCACCACTATACTGTAGATCACTATGGGAGCACCACCATATTGTAGATCACTATGGGAGCACCACTACACTGTAGATCACTATGGGAGCACCACTATACTGTAGATCACTATGGGAGCACCACTACACTGTAGATCACTATGGGAGCACCACTATACTGTAGATCACTATGGGAGCACCACTATATTGTATACCACTATGGGAGCACCACAACACTGTAGACCACTATGGGAGCACCACTATACTGTAGATCACTATGGGAGCACCACTATACTGTAGATCGCTCTGGGAGCACCACTACACTGTAGATCACCATGGGAGCACCACTATACTGTAGATCACTATGGGAGAACCACTACACTGTAGATCACTATGGGAGCACCACTATACTGTAGATCACTATGGGAGTACCACTACACTGTAGATCACTATGGGAGCACCACTATACTGTAGATCACTATGGGAGCACCACTATATTGTAGATCACTATTGGAGCACCACTATACTGTAGAGCACTATGGGAGCACCACTATATTGTAGATCACTATGGGAGCACCACTATACTGTAGATCACTATGGAAGCACCACTAAACTGTAGATCACTATGGGAGCACCACTATACTGTAGATCACTATGGGAGCACTACTACACTGTACATCACTATGGGAGCACCACTATACTGTAGATCACTATGGGAGCACCACTATACTGTAGATCACTCTGGGAGCACCACTATACTGTAGATCACTATGGGAGCACCACTATATTGTAGATCACTATGGGAGCACCACTATACTGTAGATCACTATGGGAGCACCACTATACTGTAGATCACTATGGGAGCACCACTATACTGTAGATCACTATGGGAGCACCACTATACTGTAGATCACTATGGGAGCACCACTGTACTGTAGATCACTATGGGAGCACCACTATATTGTAGATCACTATGGGAGCACCACTATACTGTAGATCACTATGGGAGCACCACTACACCACTATACTGTAGATCACTATGGGAGAACCACTATACTGTAGATCACTATGGGAGCACCACTATACTGTAGACCACTATGGGAGCACCACTACACCACTATACTGTAGATCACTATGGGAGCACCACTATACTGTAGATCACTATGGGAGCACCACTACACCACTATACTGTAGATCACTATGGGAGCACCACTACACCACCATACTGTAGATCACTATGGGAGCACCACTACAATATAGATCACTATGGGAGCACCACTACACCACTATACTGTAGATCACTATGGGAGCACCACTACACTGTAGATCACTATGGGAGCACCACTACACCACTACACTGTAGATCACTATTGGAACACCACTACACCACTATACTTTAGATCACTATGGGAGCACCACTACACTGTAGATCACTATGGGAGCACCACTATACTGTCGATCACTATGGGAGCACCACTATACTGTAGATCACTATGGGAGCACCACTATACTGTCGATCACTATGGGAGCACCACTATACTGTCGATCACTATGGGAGCACCACTATACTGTAGATCACTGTGGGAGCACCACTATACTGTAGATCACTATGGGAGCACCACTACACCACTACACTGTAGATCACTATGGGAGCACCACTACACTGTAGATCACTGTGGGAGCACCACTACACCACTATACTGTAGATCACTATGGGAGCACCACTACACTGTAGATCACTATGGGAGCACCACTACACCACTACACTGTAGATCACTATTGGAGCACCACTACACCACTATACTTTAGATCACTATGGGAGCACCACTACACTGTAGATCACTATGGGAGCACCACTATACTGTCGATCACTATGGGAGCACCACTATACTGTAGATCACTATGGGAGCACCACTATACTGTCGATCACTATGGGAGCACCACTATACTGTCGATCACTATGGGAGCACCACTATACTGTTGATCACTGTGGGAGCACCACTATACTGTAGATCACTATGGGAGCACCACTACACCACTACACTGTAGATCACTATGGGAGCACCACTACACTGTAGATCACTGTGGGAGCACCACTATACTGTAGATCACTATGGGAGCACCACTACACCACTACACTTTAGATCACTATGGGAGCACCACTACACTGTAGATCACTGTGGGAGCACCACTACACCACTACACTGTAGATCACTATGGGAGCACCACTACACTGTAGATCACTATGGGAGCACCACTATACTGTAGATCACTATGGGAGCACCACTACACTGTAGATCACTATGGGAGCACCACTACACTGTAGATCACTATGGGAGCACCACTACACCACTTCACTGTAGATCACTATGGGAGCACCACTATACTGTAGATCACTATGGGAGCACCACTACACTGTAGATCACTATGGGAGCACCACTACACCACTACACTGTAGATCACTATGGGAGCACCACTACACCACTACAATGTAGATCACTATGGGAGCACCACTACAATGTAGATTACTATGGGAGCTGTGTTTTGGGATTTTTTTGCAATTTGAAGTGTGAGATTGTAATTCACCGTGCACCAGGGATAACTAATTAGTTATCTCAACGTGATGTGATGCATAAAATCTTTTTCACCAAGTGCAAAGGAGTCATGCACCAGAAATATGGTTTCCTATGCGAGTGTCATTGGGAAATGGGATGTTATATATATATTTGTATGCAGTGCTCAGAGCTGGACCACGCCATGAATAAATACTAACTGCTAAAGATCCTATAAGATGTCTTAACGAACAATTGAGGGATGTTTTCCAAATGGAACCCTATTCACTATGTAGTGTCCCAGAGTGAACCCTATTCACTATGTAGTGTCCCAGAGTGAACCCTATTCTCTATATAGTGTCCCAGAGTGAACCCTATTCACTATATAGTGTCCCAGAGTGAACCCTATTCTCTATATAGTGTCCCAGAGTGAACCCTATTCACTATGTAGTGTCCCAGAGAGAACCCTATTCACTATGTAGTGTCCCAGAGTGAACCCTATTCTCTATATAGTGTCCCAGAGTGAACCCTATTCTCTATATAGTGTCCCAGAGTGAACCCTATTCACTATGTAGTGTCCCAGAGTGAACCCTATTCTCTATATAGTGTCCCAGAGTGAACCCTATTCTCTATATAGTGTCCCAGAGTGAACCCTATTCACTATGTAGTGTCCCAGAGTGAACCCTATTCACTATGTAGTGTCCCAGAGTGAACCCTATTCTCTATATAGTGTCCCAGAGTGAACCCTATTCTCTATATAGTGTCCCAGAGTGAACCCTATTCACTATGTAGTGTCCCAGAGTGAACCCTATTCACTATGTAGTGTCCCAGAGTGAACCCTATTCTCTATATAGTGTCCCAGAGTGAACCCTATTCTCTATATAGTGTCCCAGAGTGAACCCTATTCTCTATATAGTGTCCCAGAGTGAACCCTATTCACTATGTAGTGTCCCAGAGTGAACCCTATTCTCTATACAGTGTCCCAGAGTGAACCCTATTCACTATATAGTGTCCCAGAGTGAACCCTATTCACTATGTAGTGTCCCAGAGTGAACCCTATTCACTATATAGTGTCCCAGAGTGAACCATATTCACTATATAGTGTCCCAGAGTGAACCCTATTCTCTATATAGTGTCCCACAGTGAACCCTATTCACTATATAGTGTCTCAGATGGAACCCTATTCTCTATATAGTGTCCCAGAGTGAACCCTATTCTCTATACAGTGTCTCAGATGGAACCCTATTCTCTATATAGTGTCCCAGAGTGAACCCTATTCACTATGTAGTGTCCCAGAGTGAACCCTATTCTCTATACAGTGTCTCAGATGGAACCCTATTCTCTATATAGTGTCCCAGGGTGAACCCTATTCACTATATAGTGTCCCAGAGTGAACCCTATTCACTATGTAGTGTCCCAGAGTGAACCCTATTCACTATATAGTGTCCCAGAGTGAACCATATTCACTATATAGTGTCCCAGAGTGAACCCTATTCTCTATATAGTGTCCCACAGTGAACCCTATTCACTATATAGTGTCCCAGAGTGAACCCTATTCACTATATAGTGTCCCAGAGTGAACCCTATTCTCTATATAGTGTCCCAGAGTGAACCCTATTCACTATATAGTGTCCCAGAGTGAACCCTATTCTCTATATAGTGTCCCAGAGTGAACCCTATTCACTATGTAGTGGCCCAGAGTGAACCCTATTCACTATATAGTGTCCCAGAGTGAACCCTATTCACTATATAGTGTCCCAGAGTGAACCCTATTCACTATATAGTGTCCCAGAGTGAACCCTATTCACTATATAGTGTCCCAGAGTGAACCCTATTCACTATGTAGTGTCCCAGAGTGAACCCTATTCACTATATAGTGTCCCAGATTGAACCCTATTCACTATGTAGTGTCCCAGAGTGAACCCTATTCACTATATAGTGTCCCAGAGTGAACCCTATTCACTATATAGTGTCCCAGAGTGAACCCTATTCACTATGTAGTGTCCCAGAGTGAACCCTATTCACTATATAGTGTCCCAGAGTGAACCCTATTCACTATGTAGTGTCCCAGAGTGAACCCTATTCACTATGTAGTGTCCCAGAGTGAACCCTATTCACTATATAGTGTCCCAGAGTGAACCCTATTCACTATATAGTGTCCCAGAGTGAACCCTATTCACTATGTAGTGTCCCAGATGGAACACTATTCACTATGTAGTGTCCCAGAGTGAACCCTATTCTCTATATAGTGTCCCAGAGTGAACCCTATTCACTATGTAGTGTCCCAGAGTGAACCCTATTCACTAGGTAGTGTCCCAGAGTGAACCCTATTCACTATATAGTGTCCCAGAGTGAACCCTATTCTCTATATAGTGTCCCAGAGTGAACCCTATTCTCTATATAGTGTCCCAGAGTGAACCCTATTCTCTATATAGTGTCCCAGAGTGAACCCTATTCACTATGTAGTGTCCCAGAGTGAACCCTATTCTCTATATAGTGTCCCAGAGTGAACCCTATTCTCTATATAGTGTCCCAGAGTGAACTCTATTCACTATGTAGTGTCCCAGAATGAACCCTATTCACTATATAGTGTCCCAGATGGAACACTATTCTCTATATAGTGTCCCAGAGTGAACCCTATTCACTATGTAGTGTCCCAGAGTGAACCCTATTCTCTATATAGTGTCCCAGAGTGAACTCTATTCACTATATAGTGTCCCAGATGGAACACTATTCACTATGTAGTGTCCCAGATGGAACCCTATTCTCTATATAGTGTCCCAGAGTGAACCCTATTCTCTATATAGTGTCCCAGAGTGAACTCTATTCACTATGTAGTGTCCCAGAGTGAACCCTATTCTCTATATAGTGTCCCAGATGGAACACTATTCTCTATATAGTGTCCCAGAGTGAACCCTATTCACTATGTAGTGTCCCAGAGTGAACCCTATTCTCTATATAGTGTCCCAGAGTGAACCCTATTCACTATGTAGTGTCCCAGAGTGAACCCTATTCTCTATACAGTGTCTCAGATGGAACCCTATTCTCTATATAGTGTCCCAGAGTGAACCCTATTCTCTATACAGTGTCTCAGATGGAACCCTATTCTCTATATAGTGTCCCAGAGTGAACCCTATTCACTATGTAGTGTCCCAGAGTGAACCCTATTCTCTATACAGTGTCTCAGATGGAACCCTATTCTCTATATAGTGTCCCAGAGTGAACCCTATTCACTATATAGTGTCCCAGAGTGAACCCTATTCTCTATATAGTGTCCCAGGGTGAACCCTATTCACTATATAGTGTCCCAGAGTGAACCCTATTCACTATGTAGTGTCCCAGAGTGAACACTATTCACTATATAGTGTCCCAGAGTGAACCATATTCACTATATAGTGTCCCAGAGTGAACCCTATTCTCTATATAGTGTCCCAGAGTGAACCCTATTCACTATATAGTGTCCCAGAGTGAACCCTATTCACTATATAGTGTCCCAGAGTGAACCCTATTCTCTATATAGTGTCCCAGAGTGAACCCTATTCACTATATAGTGTCCCAGAGTGAACCCTATTCTCTATATAGTGTCCCAGAGTGAACCCTATTCTCTATATAGTGTCCCAGAGTGAACCCTATTCACTATGTAGTGTCCCAAAGTGAACCCTATTCACTATATAGTGTCCCAGAGTGAACCGTATTCACTATATAGTGTCCCAGAGTGAACCCTATTCACTATATAGTGTCCCAGAGTGAACCCTATTCACTATATAGTGTCCCAGAGTGAACCCTATTCACTATGTAGTGTCCCAGAGTGAACCCTATTCACTATGTAGTGTCCCAGAGTGAACCCTATTCACTATGTAGTGTCCCAGAGTGAACCCTATTCACTATATAGTGTCCCAGAGTGAACCCTATTCACTATATAGTGTCCCAGATTGAACCCTATTCACTATGTAGTGTCCCAGAGTGAACCCTATTCACTATATAGTGTCCCAGAGTGAACCCTATTCACTATATAGTGTCCCAGAGTGAACCCTATTCACTATGTAGTGTCCCAGAGTGAACCCTATTCACTATATAGTGTCCCAGAGTGAACCCTATTCACTATGTAGTGTCCCAGAGTGAACCCTATTCACTATGTAGTGTCCCAGAGTGAACCCTATTCACTATATAGTGTCCCAGAGTGAACCCTATTCACTATATAGTGTCCCAGAGTGAACCCTATTCACTATGTAGTGTCCCAGATGGAACACTATTCACTATGTAGTGTCCCAGAGTGAACCCTATTCTCTATATAGTGTCCCAGAGTGAACCCTATTCACTATGTAGTGTCCCAGAGTGAACCCTATTCACTATGTAGTGTCCCAGAGTGAACCCTATTCACTATATAGTGTCCCAGATGGAACACTATTCTCTATATAGTGTCCCAGAGTGAACCCTATTCACTATGTAGTGTCCCAGAGTGAACCCTATTCTCTATATAGTGTCCCAGAGTGAACCCTATTCACTATATAGTGTCCCAGAGTGAACCCTATTCACTATGTAGTGTCCCAGAGTGAACCCTATTCTCTATATAGTGTCCCAGAGTGAACCCTATTCTCTATATAGTGTCCCAGAGTGAACTCTATTCACTATATAGTGTCCCAGATGGAACACTATTCACTATGTAGTGTCCCAGAGTGAACCCTATTCTCTATATAGTGTCCCAGAGTGAACCCTATTCACTATATAGTGTCCCAGATGGAACACTATTCACTATGTAGTGTCCCAGATGGAACCCTATTCTCTATATAGTGTCCCAGAGTGAACCCTATTCTCTATATAGTGTCCCAGAGTGAACCCTATTCTCTATATAGTGTCCCAGAGTGAACCCTATTCTCTATATAATGTCCCAGATGGAACACTATTCACTATGTAGTGTCCCAGAGTGAACCCTATTCACTATATAGTGTCCCAGAGTGAACCCTATTCTCTATATAGTGTCCCAGAGTGAACGCTATTCACTATATAGTGTCCCAGAGTGAACCCTATTCTCTATACAGTGTCTCAGATGGAACCCTATTCTCTATATAGTGTCCCAGAGTGAACCCTATTCTCTATACAGTGTCTCAGATGGAACCCTATTCTCTATACAGTGTCCCAGAGTGAACCCTATTCTCTATACAGTGTCTCAGATGGAACCCTATTCTCTATATAGTGTCCCAGAGTGAACCCTATTCTCTATACAGTGTCTCAGATGGAACCCTATTCTCTATATAGTGTCCCAGAGTGAACCCTATTCACTATGTAGTGTCCCAGAGTGAACCCTATTCTCTATACAGTGTCCCAGAGTGAACCCTATTCACTATGTAGTGTCCCAGAGTGAACCCTATTCTCTATATAGTGTCCCAGAGTGAACCCTATTCTCTATATAGTGTCCCAGAGTGAACCCTATTCACTATGTAGTGTCCCAGAGTGAACCCTATTCTCTATACAGTGTCTCAGATGGAACCCTATTCTCTATATAGTGTCCCAGAGTGAACCCTATTCACTATGTAGTGTCCCAGAGTGAACCCTATTCTCTATACAGTGTCTCAGATGGAACCCTATTCTCTATATAGTGTCCCAGAGTGAACCCTATTCACTATGTAGTGTCCCAGAGTGAACCCTATTCACTATGTAGTGTCCCAGAGTGAACCCTATTCACTATATAGTGTCCCAGAGTGAACCCTATTCACTATATAGTGTCCCAGAGTGAACCCTATTCACTATGTAGTGTCCCAGATGGAACACTATTCACTATGTAGTGTCCCAGAGTGAACCCTATTCTCTATATAGTGTCCCAGAGTGAACCCTATTCACTATGTAGTGTCCCAGAGTGAACCCTATTCACTATGTAGTGTCCCAGAGTGAACCCTATTCACTATATAGTGTCCCAGAGTGAACCCTATTCTCTATATAGTGTCCCAGAGTGAACCCTATTCTCTATATAGTGTCCCAGAGTGAACCCTATTCACTATGTAGTGTCCCAGAGTGAACCCTATTCTCTATATAGTGTCCCAGAGTGAACCCTATTCTCTATATAGTGTCCCAGAGTGAACCCTATTCACTATGTAGTGTCCCAGAGTGAACCCTATTCACTATATAGTGTCCCAGATGGAACACTATTCTCTATATAGTGTCCCAGAGTGTACCCTATTCACTATGTAGTGTCCCAGAGTGAACCCTATTCTCTATATAGTGTCCCAGAGTGAACTCTATTCACTATATAGTGTCCCAGATGGAACACTATTCACTATGTAGTGTCCCAGAGTGAACCCTATTCTCTATATAGTGTCCCAGAGTGAACCCTATTCACTATATAGTGTCCCAGATGGAACACTATTCACTATGTAGTGTCCCAGATGGAACCCTATTCTCTATATAGTGTCCCAGAGTGAACCCTATTCTCTATATAGTGTCCCAGAGTGAACCCTATTCTCTATATAGTGTCCCAGAGTGAACCCTATTCTCTATATAATGTCCCAGATGGAACACTATTCACTATGTAGTGTCCCAGAGTGAACCCTATTCTCTATATAGTGTTCCAGATGGAACACTATTCTCTATATAGTGTCCCAGAGTGAACCCTATTCACTATGTAGTGTCCCAGAGTGAACCCTATTCTCTATATAGTGTCCCAGAGTGAACCCTATTCACTATATAGTGTCCCAGAGTGAACCCTATTCTCTATACAGTGTCTCAGATGGAACCCTATTCTCTATATAGTGTCCCAGAGTGAACCCTATTCTCTATACAGTGTCTCAGATGGAACCCTATTCTCTATATAGTGTCCCAGAGTGAACCCTATTCACTATGTAGTGTCCCAGAGTGAACCCTATTCTCTATACAGTGTCTCAGATGGAACCCTATTCTCTATATAGTGTCCCAGAGTGAACCCTATTCTCTATACAGTGTCTCAGATGGAACCCTATTCTCTATATAGTGTCCCAGAGTGAACCCTATTCACTATGTAGTGTCCCAGAGTGAACCCTATTCACTATATAGTGTCCCAGAGTGAACCCTATTCACTATATAGTGTCCCAGAGTGAACCCTATTCACTATATAGTGTCCCAGAGTGAACCCTATTCACTATATAGTGTCCCAGAGTGAACCCTATTCACTATGTAGTGTCCCAGAGTGAACCCTATTCTCTATATAGTGTCCCAGAGTGAACCCTATTCTCTATATAGTGTCCCAGAGTGAACCCTATTCTCTATATAGTGTCCCAGATGGAACACTATTCACTATGTAGTGTCCCAGAGTGAACCCTATTCTCTATATAGTGTCCCAGATGGAACACTATTCTCTATATAGTGTCCCAGAGTGAACCCTATTCACTATGTAGTGTCCCAGAGTGAACCCTATTCTCTATATAGTGTCCCAGAGTGAACCCTATTCACTATGTAGTGTCCCAGAGTGAACCCTATTCTCTATACAGTGTCTCAGATGGAACCCTATTCTCTATATAGTGTCCCAGAGTGAACCCTATTCACTATGTAGTGTCCCAGAGTGAACCCTATTCTCTATACAGTGTCTCAGATGGAACCCTATTCTCTATATAGTGTCCCAGAGTGAACCCTATTCTCTATATAGTGTCCCAGAGTGAACCCTATTCTCTATATAGTGTCCCAGAGTGAACCCTATTCTCTATACAGTGTCTCAGATGGAACCCTACTCTCTATACAGTGTCTCAGATGGAACCCTATTCTCTATACATATATACTGTAATACTGTAACACTGTAACACAGTAATACTCAATGAAAGGCTTCTGATTGTAAGACTGTAAGACTGTAATACTCAATGAAAGGCTTCTGATTGTAAGACTGTAAGACTGTAATACTCAGTGAAAGGCTTCTGATTGTAAGACTGTAAGACTGTAATACTCAATGAAAGGCTTCTGATTGTAAGACTGTAACACAGTAATACTCAATGAAAGACTCTGACTGTAATACTGTAAGACTGTAATACTCAGTGAAAGGGTTCTTTAACATTTTACTGTAGTGGGCTTTGAAACAAAAGTATACACATGTCACGTTGGTTTTAAGGGATCGGGAGACAGGCACAGGAATGCGTAATAGGGGTTTTTATTTTCCCAAATTACAGCGTGCGGCACGGGGACGAAGACCAAACAAACACGTATACAACACACAGGGTAGAAACCCAAACAAAAAGAGTGAGGAGTACCTCGAATACACAAGAGCACAATGATACCACACAGGACGAGACCCGTAATCATCTGTACAATACACACGGCACGAAAGCCCAAACAACACACCACAGGTACTCACACTACCAATGGACATTGGAACAGTAATCGACAGCCCAATGGTGAACCGGAGGGCACATTTATACCAATACAATCAGTGGGAAATGGGCCCCAGGTGTGTGTAGTCTAAGTCCTCTAGAGGCACGGAATGAGCAACGGTACCGGAAGGATCCGTGACAATACAAAAGAGAAGAATGTACCATGTCAGATATAGAGTTGAAATGTATTACATTTTGAGTTTGCATCCCAATATTACACTTTATATTCATTAAGAAAAAAAAAACGTTTGACATAGAAACACTGGATTTTCTGCGTAAAAAAAAAATCAATAATAGTGGATTAATTATGAAATGATGTAACATATTAATAACATTCCACCCATGAGGCCACTATGTAATGTGACTGAAGGAAAGGAATAGGTGATACTGAAATACCACGAGACACAGCCATTATTTTAAATACTTCATTATTATTATCCATCTTTAAAATACTATATCGAAATAAATTAAATTAATCAATAAATTAATCAATCAATCAATCAATCAATCATATGACTATACTGTTAAACGCTAAAGAAACAAACAAGGGGGATTCTTGAAAGTTAGGATCATCCTTGACCAGCAGGAAAACTTTATTTTTATATTTGATAAAATAGATCTTGTTGCTGACATTTAAGGTCAATTTATAAGGGGAAGGCCAAGGGGATTGTCAAATGAATCATTTTCCAAATTTGACAAATGTTTCTGTTGAACTTGTATTTACAGAGTCAAAAAAAATATCCGTTTTGAGAACCTATTGTCAACTCCGTAAGGGGATTGTCAACTACGTCACTGATAGCTACCACCCTTAAGATCATATTATTTGTCAGTATTCTGAATAAATATAATCAATTCTGCAACATATGTTTAAACAATTCAAGTATTTGCCGTTCTAGAACTATGGGATAATGGCTTCTTTTTTAAACGCTGTTCTATGTTCTAAATTCTGCGCAATGCCGCTGGTATCAGCTACACTGGTATCAGCTACACTGGTATCAGCTACACTGGTATCAGCTACACTGATATCAGCTACACTGGTATCAGCTACACTGGTATCAGCTACACTGGTATCAGCTACACTGGTAGCAGCTACACTGGTATCAGCTACACTGGTATCAGCTACACTGGTAGCAGCTACACTGGTATCAGCTACACTGGTATCAGCTACACTGGTAGCAGCTACACTGGTATCAGCTACACTGGTATCAGCTACACTGGTAGCAGCTACACTGGTATCAGCTACACTGGTAGCAGCTACACTGGTAGCAGCTACACTGGTATCAGCTACACTGGTATCAGCTACACTGGTAGCAGCTACACTGGTATCAGCTACACTGGTAGCAGCTACACTGGTATCAGCTACACTGGTATCAGCTAGACTGGTAGCAGCTACACTGGTATCAGCTACACTGGTAGCAGCTACACTGGTAGCAGCTACACTGGTATCAGCTACACTGGTATCAGCTACACTGGTAGCAGCTACACTGGTATCAGCTACACTGGTAGCAGCTACACTGGTATCAGCTACACTGGTAGCAGCTACACTGGTAGCAGCTACACTGGTAGCAGCTACACTGGTATCAGCTACACTGGTAGCAGCTACACTGGTAGCAGCTACACTGGTATCAGCTACACTGGTAGCAGCTACACTGGTATCAGCTACACTGGTATCAGCTAGACTGGTAGCAGCTACACTGGTATCAGCTACACTGGTAGCAGCTACACTGGTAGCAGCTACACTGGTATCAGCTACACTGGTATCAGCTACACTGGTAGCAGCTACACTGGTATCAGCTACACTGGTATCAGCTACACTGGTAGCAGCTACACTGGTATCAGCTACACTGGTATCAGCTACACTGGTAGCAGCTACACTGGTATCAGCTACACTGGTATCAGCTACACTGGTAGCAGCTACACTGGTAGCAGCTACACTGGTATCAGCTACACTGGTAGCAGCTACACTGGTATCAGCTACACTGGTAGCAGCTACACTGGTAGCAGCTACACTGGTATCAGCTACACTGGTATCAGCTACACTGGTAGCAGCTACACTGGTATCAGCTACACTGGTATCAGCTACACTGGTAGCAGCTACACTGGTAGCAGCTACACTGGTATCAGCTACACTGGTAGCAGCTACACTGGTATCAGCTACACTGGTAGCAGCTACACTGGTAGCAGCTACACTGGTAGCAGCTACACTGGTAGCAGCTACACTGGTATCAGCTACACTGGTAGCAGCTACACTGGTAGCAGCTACACTGGTATCAGCTACACTGGTAGCAGCTACACTGGTATCAGCTACACTGGTATCAGCTACACTGGTAGCAGCTACACTGGTATCAGCTACACTGGTATCAGCTACACTGGTATCAGCTACACTGGTATCAGCTACACTGGTAGCAGCTACACTGGTATCAGCTACACTGGTAGCAGCTACACTGGTAGCAGCTACACTGGTAGCAGCTACACTGGTATCAGCTACACTGGTAGCAGCTACACTGGTAGCAGCTACACTGGTAGCAGCTACACTGGTAGCAGCTACAGGATCGCATCGGAGAGAGCTGTTCAATTGGCTCCGTAATTTGCATAATCGACTGGTAGGCTTACGCTTTTTTGGCAATTTCTGCAGGTAAAATGTGAAAACATTCGATGAAGATGGTGAATCATCACCGCAGGCACGATAGGTAGTGGAGAGACTCATTTTGGTCCAAATTAGGGCCCTCACAGAAACCAGGCATTAAAACAGAATTCCACTACCACTTTGTGTAGCCGTTAGAGATGAGGATACTGTAGACAACAGTCTTCTGGTAGATGGAAAGGCTTCCCCAAAAACCTTCTCAATTAAATGCTAACTACAAGTAGCCTGGAAGAATAATATCACGATTATTATTATCTACAGCAGCAGGTATCACTAGCATGGTTCTCTATAGTAGCAGGTATCACCAGCAGCATGTATCACCAGCATGGTTCTCTACAGTAGCAGGTATCACCAGCATGGTTCTCTACAGTAGCAGGTATCACCAGCATGGTTCTCTACAGTAGCAGGTATCACCAGCATGGTTCTCTACAGTAGCAGGTATCACCAGCATGGTTCTCTACAGTAGCAGGTATCACCAGCATGGTTCTCTACAGCAGCAGGTATCACCAGCATGGTTCTCTACAGTAGCAGGTATCACCAGCATGGTTCTCTACAGTAGCAGGTATCACCAGCAGCATGTATCACTAGCATGGTTCTCTACAGTAGCAGGTATCACCAGCATGGTTCTCTACAGTAGCAGGTATCACCAGCATGGTTCTCTACAGTAGCAGGTATCACTAGCATGGTTCTCTACAGCAGCAGGTATCACTAGCATGGTTCTCTACAGCAGCAGGTATCACCAGCATGGTTCTCTACAGTAGCAGGTATCACCAGCATGGTTCTCTACAGTAGCAGGTATCACCAGCATGGTTCTCTACAGTAGCAGGTATCACCAGCATGGTTCTCTACAGCAGCAGGTATCACCAGCATGGTTCTCTACAGCAGCAGGTATCACCAGCATGGTTCTCTACAGCAGCAGGTATCACCAGCATGGTTCTCTACAGCAGCAGGTATCACCAGCATGGTTCTCTACAGTAGCAGGTACCACCAGCATGGTTCTCTACAGTAGCAGGTATCACCAGCATGGTTCTCTACAGTAGCATGTATCACCAGCATGGTTCTCTACAGCAGCAGGTATCACCAGCATGGTTCTCTACAGCAGCAGGTATCACCAGCATGGTTCTCTACAGCAGCAGGTATCACCAGCATGGTTCTCTACAGTAGCAGGTATCACCAGTAGCAGGTATCACCAGCATGGTCCTCTACAGTAGCAGGTACCACCAGCATGGTTCTCTACAGTTGCAGGTATCACCAGTAGCAGGTACCACCACCATGGTTCTCTACAGTAGCAGGTATCACCAGCATGGTTCTCTACAGTAGCAGGTATCACTAGCATGGTTCTCTACAGTAGCAGGTATCACTAGCATGGTTCTCTACAGTAGCAGGTATCACTAGCATGGTTCTCTACAGTAGCAGGTATCACCAGCATGGTTCTCTACAGTAGCAGGTATCACTAGCATGGTTCTCTACAGTAGCAGGTATCACCAGCATGGTCCTCTACAGTAGCAGGTACCAACAGCATGGTTCTCTACAGTAGCAGGTATCACTAGCATGGTTCTCTACAGTAGCAGGTATCACTAGCATGGTTCTCTACAGTAGCAGGTATCACCAGCATGGTTCTCTACAGTAGCAGGTATCACCAGCATGGTTCTCTACAGTAGCAGGTATCACCAGCATGGTTCTCTACAGTAGCAGGTATCACCAGCATGGTTCTCTACAGTAGCAGGTATCACTAGCATGGTTCTCTACAGTAGCAGGTATCACTAGCATGGTTCTCTACAGTAGCAGGTATCACTAGCATGGTTCTCTACAGTAGCATGTATCACTAGCATGGTTCTCTACAGTAGCAGGTATCACTAGCATGGTTCTCTACAGTAGCAGGTATCACTAGCATGGTTCTCTACAGTAGCAGGTATCACTAGCATGGTTCTCTACAGTAGCAGGTATCACTAGCATGGTTCTCTACAGTAGCATGTATCACCAGCATGGTTCTCTACAGTAGCATGTATCACAAGCATGGTTCTCTACAGTAGCATGTACCAACAGCATGGTTCTCTACAGTAGCAGGTACCACCACCATGGTTCTCTACAGTAGCAGGTACCACCAGCATGGTTCTCTACAGTAGCATGTATCACCAGCATGGTTCTCTACAGTAGCAGGTATCACCAGCATGGTTCTCTACAGTAGCAGGTACCACCAGCATGGTTCTCTACAGTAGCAGGTATCACCAGCATGGTTCTCTACAGCAGCAGGTATCACCAGCATGGTTCTCTACAGTAGCTTGTATCACCAGCATGGTTCTCTACAGTAGCAGGTATCACCAGCATGGTTCTCTACAGTAGCAGGTACCACCAGCATGGTTCTCTACAGTAGCAGGTATCACCAGCATGGTTCTCTACGGTAGCATGTATCACCAGCATGGTTCTCTACAGTAGCAGGTATCACCAGCATGGTTCTCTACAGTAGCAGGTATCACTAGCATGGTTCTCTACAGTAGCAGGTCTCACCAGCATGGTTCTCTACAGTAGCAGGTATCACTAGCATGGTTCTCTACAGTAGCAGGTATCACCAGCATGGTTCTATACAGCAGCAGGTATCAGCAGCATGGTTCTCTACAATAGCAGGTATCACTAGCATGGTTCTCTACAGTAGCAGGTATCAGCAGTATGGTTCTCTACAGTAGCAGGTATCACTAGCATGGTTCTCTACAGTAGCAGGTACCACCAGCATGGTTCTCTACAGTAGCAGGTATCACCAGTAGCATGTACCAACAGCATGGTTCTCTACAGCAGCAGGTATCACCAGCATGGTTCTCTACAGTAGCAGGTATCACCAGCATGGTTCTCTACAGTAGCAGGTACCACCAGCATGGTTCTCTACAGTAGCAGGTATCACTAGCATGGTTCTCTATGGTAGCAGGTATCACCAGCATGGTTCTCTACAGTAGCAGGTATCACTAGCATGGTTCTCTACAGTAGCAGGTATCACCAGCATGGTTCTCTACAGTAGCAGGTATCACCAGCATGGTTCTCTACAGTAGCAGGTATCACCAGCATGGTTCTCTACAGTAGCAGGTATCACCAGCATGGTTCTCTATAGTAGCAGGTATCACTAGCATGGTTCTCTACAGCAGCAGGTATCACTAGCATGGTTCTCTACAGCAGCAGGTATCACCAGCATGGTTCTCTACAGTAGCAGGTATCACTAGCATGGTTCTCTACAGTAGCAGGTATCACCAGCATGGTTCTCTACAGTAGCAGGTATCACCAGCATGGTTCTTTACAGTAGCAGGTATCACCAGCATGGTTCTCTACAGCAGCAGGTATCACCAGCATGGTTCTCTACAGCAGCAGGTATCACTAGCATGGTTCTCTACAGCAGCAGGTATCACCAGCATGGTTCTCTACAGTAGCAGGTATCACCAGCATGGTTCTCTACAGTAGCAGGTATCACCAGTATGATTCTCTATAGTAGCAGGTATCACCAGCATGGTTCTCTACAGTAGCAGGTATCACCAGCATGGTTCTCTACAGTAGCAGGTATCACCAGTAGTAGCATGTACCAACAGCATGGTTCTCTACAGTAGCAGGTACCACCAGCATGGTTCTCTACAGTAGCATGAATCACCAGCATGGTTCTCTACAGTAGCAGGTATCACCAGCATGGTTCTCTACAGTAGCAGGTATCACCAACATGGTTCTCTACAGTAGCATGAATCACCAGCATGGTTCTCTACAGTAGCAGGTATCAACAGCATGGTTCTCTACAGTAGCAGGTATCACCAGCATGGTTCTCTACAGTAGCAGGTATCACCAGCATGGTTCTCTACAGTAGCATGAATCACCAGCATGGTTCTCTACAGTAGCAGGTATCACCAGCATGGTTCTCTACAGTAGCAGGTATCACTAGCATGGTTCTCTACAGTAGCAGGTATCACTAGCATGGTACTCTACAGCAGCAGGTATCACCAGCATGGTTCTCTACAGTAGCAGGTATCACCAGCATGGTTCTCTACAGTAGCAGGTATCAACAGCATGGTTCTCTACAGTAGCAGATATCAACAGCATGGTTCTCTACATTAGCAGGTATCACTAGCATGGTTCTCTACAGTAGCAGGTATCACCAGCATGGTTCTCTACAGTAGCAGGTATCACTAGCATGGTTCTCTACAGTAGCAGGTATCACCAGCATGGTTCTCTACAGTAGCAGGTATCACCAGCATGGTTCTCAACAGTAGCAGGTATCACCAGCATGGTTCTCTACAGTAGCAGGTATCACCAGCATGGTTCTCTACAGTAGCAGGTATCACCAGCATGGTTCTCTACAGTAGCAGGTATCACTAGCATGGTTCTCTACAGTAGCAGGTATCACTAGCATGGTTCTCTACAGTAGCAGGTATCACTAGCATGGTTCTCTACAGTAGCATGTATCACCAGCATGGTTCTCTACAGTAGCATGTATCACAAGCATGGTTCTCTACAGTAGCATGTACCAACAGCATGGTTCTCTACAGTAGCAGGTACCACCACCATGGTTCTCTACAGTAGCAGGTACCACCAGCATGGTTCTCTACAGTAGCATGTATCACCAGCATGGTTCTCTACAGTAGCAGGTATCACCAGCATGGTTCTCTACAGTAGCAGGTACCACCAGCATGGTTCTCTACAGTAGCAGGTATCACCAGCATGGTTCTCTACAGCAGCAGGTATCACCAGCATGGTTCTCTACAGTAGCTTGTATCACCAGCATGGTTCTCTACAGTAGCAGGTATCACCAGCATGGTTCTCTACAGTAGCAGGTACCACCAGCATGGTTCTCTACAGTAGCAGGTATCACCAGCATGGTTCTCTACAGTAGCAGGTATCACTAGCATGGTTCTCTACAGTAGCAGGTACCACCAGCATGGTTCTCTACAGTAGCATGAATCACCAGCATGGTTCTCTACAGTAGCAGGTATCACTAGCATGGTTCTCTACGGTAGCATGTATCACCAGCATGGTTCTCTACAGTAGCAGGTATCACCAGCATGGTTCTCTACAGTAGCAGATATCACTAGCATGGTTCTCTACAGTAGCAGGTCTCACCAGCATGGTTCTCTACAGTAGCAGGTATCACTAGCATGGTTCTCTACAGTAGCAGGTATCACCAGCATGGTTCTATACAGCAGCAGGTATCAGCAGCATGGTTCTCTACAATAGCAGGTATCACTAGCATGGTTCTCTACAGTAGCAGGTATCAGCAGTATGGTTCTCTACAGTAGCAGGTATCACTAGCATGGTTCTCTACAGTAGCAGGTACCACCAGCATGGTTCTCTACAGTAGCAGGTATCACTAGCATGGTTCTCTACAGTAGCAGGTATCACCAGCATGGTTCTCTACAGTAGCAGGTATCACCAGCATGGTTCTCTATGGTAGCAGGTATCACCAGCATGGTTCTCTACAGTAGCAGGTATCACCAGCATGGTTCTCTACAGTAGCAGGTATCACTAGCATGGTTCTCTACAGTAGCAGGTATCAACAGCATGGTTCTCTACAGTAGCAGGTATCACCAGCATGGTTCTCTACAGTAGCAGGTATCACCAGCATGGTTCTCTACAGTAGCAGGTATCACTAGCATGGTTCTCTACAGTAGCAGGTATCAACAGCATGGTTTTCTACAGTAGCAGGTATCACCAGCATGGTTCTCTACAGCAGCAGGTATCACCAGCATGGTTCTCTACAGTAGCAGGTATCACCAGCATGGTTCTCTACAGTAGCAGGTATCACCAGTAGTAGCATGTACCAACAGCATGGTTCTCTACAGTAGCAGGTACCACCAGCATGGTTTTCTACAGTAGCATGAATCACCAGCATGGTTCTCTACAGTAGCAGGTATCACCAGCATGGTTCTCTACAGTAGCAGGTATCACCAGCATGGTTCTCTACAGTAGCATGAATCACCAGCATGGTTCTCTACAGTAGCAGGTATCAACAGCATGGTTCTCTACATTAGCAGATATCACTAGCATGGTTCTCTACAGTAGCAGGTATCACCAGCATGGTTCTCTACAGTAGCAGGTATCACTAGCATGGTTCTCTACAGTAGCAGGTATCACCAGCATGGTTCTCTACAGTAGCAGGTATCACCAGCATGGTTCTCTACAGTAGCAGGTATCACCAGCATGGTTCTCTACAGTAGCAGGTATCACCAGCATCGTTCTCTACAGTAGCAGGTATAAACGGACTAAGGTATTTATACTGCCTGGTAACTGCAGGGCTATTGTGTAGCAAGGTTGGACTCAGCAGCAGAGCAGCTAGCACCACTTCAGCAGTAGCAGCAGCAGCAACACATTGTTATACAACAGAAATGCCAAAGAAACTAGTCTATTGTTAGATTATTTACCTCCCAGACAGAGATGTATTTTCCTCCTGAAAAGTCAGAGAAAGAAACTTCTGGCTAGCTACTTCAGTTAGCAGGCCGAAAGGCAGCTCTGCAGAGTGACTCTAGTGCTAACTGTCTCAGTAGCAGTTATCAGCATCATGGTTCTCTACAGTAGCAGGTACCACCAGCATGGTTCTCTACAGTAGCATGAATCACCAGCATGGTTCTCTACAGTAGCAGGTATCACGAGCATGGTTCTCTACAGTAGCAGGTATCACTAGCATGGTTCTCTACAGTAGCATGTACCAACAGCATGGTTCTCTACAGTAGCAGGTACCACCAGCATGGTTCTCTACACTAGCAGGTATCACCAGCATGGTTCTCTACAGTAGCAGGTATCACCAGCATGGTTCTCTACATTAGCAGGTATCACCAGCATGGTTCTCTACAGTAGCATGTACCAACAGCATGGTTCTCTACAGTAGCAGGTACCACCAGCATGGTTCTCTACACTAGCAGGTATCACCAGCATGGTTCTCTACAGTAGCAGGTATCACCAGCATGGTTCTCTACATTAGCAGGTATCACCAGCATGGTTCTCTACAGTATCAGGTACCACCAGCATGGTTCTCTACAGTAGCAGGTATCACCAGCATGGTTCTCTACAGTAGCAGGTATCAGCATCATGGTTCTCTACAGTAGCAGGTATCACCAGCATGGTTCTCTACAGTAGCAGGTATCACCAGCATGGTTCTCTACAGTAGCAGGTATCACCAGCATGGTTCTCTACAGTAGCAGGTATCACCAGTATGGTTAAACATGGATGAGTGATGTTTCCCTGCATAACATAAACATGGACGATGTTACCCTGCATAACATAAACATGGACGATGTTACCCTGCATAACATAAACATGGATGAGTGATGTTACCCTGCATAACATAAACATGGACGATGTTACCCTGCATAACATAAACATGGACGATGTTACCCTGCATAACATAAACATGGATGATGTTACCCTGCATAACATAAACATGGACGATGTTACCCTGCATAACATAAACATGGACGATGTTACCCTGCATAACATAAACATGGACGATGTTACCCTGCATAACATAAACATGGACGATGTTACCCTGCATAACATAAACATGGACGATGTTACCCTGCATAACATAAACATGGACGATGTTACCCTGCATAACATAAACATGGACGATGTTACCCTGCATAACATAAACATGGACGATGTTACCCTGCATAACATAAACATGGATGAGTGATGTTACCCTGCATAACATAAACATGGATGAGTGATGTTACCCTGCATAACATAAACATGGATGAGTGATGTTTCCCTGCATAACATAAACATGGACGATGTTACCCTGCATAACATAAACATGGATGAGTGATGTTACCCTGCATAACATAAACATGGGTGAGTGATGTTACCCTGCATAACATAAACATGGACGATGTTACCATGCATAACATAAACATGGACGATGTTACCCTGCATAACATAAACATGGACGATGTTACCTTGCATAACATAAACATGGACGATGTTACCCTGCATAACATAAACATGGGTGAGTGATGTTACCCTGCATAACATAAACATGGACGATGTTACCCTGCATTACATAAACATGGACGATGTTACCATGCATAACATAAACATGGACGATGTGTTGATAGCGTTTCTGAGAAGGAGCCATTGGGATTCCACAGGCATAAGATAAACAGAAGACACAGTGGATATGTTCTTTGCAAGTAATAGATTGTGGAGCCATGTTGTGAGCTTGTGGATAGATCCAGATTTCCTAAAGCTGACCCTCACAAGGACTTATCATACAAGGGTCACCAAGGTCTGATTGTCCAGTGAGTAAGGTGCTTTCTCTCTGTGAAATGACAATAGTGAGATTTGAGCTGTGAGGCTCTAGCCCGTAGCCTGCATCGCCAAAGAGAACAGAGCTCAATCCAAAGGATAACCTTATCGGTATCACTTCAGACAAATTAAATATTGACAGACAATAATGCTACTTTCATTAATTAATCGAGGGGTCCCAATGGACACAGAGGCACATGTTATGCACCTGTAGACCTGGCAGGCACAGACTCAGAGGCACCTGTCATGCACCTGTTATGCACCTGTAGACCTGGCAGGGACAGACACAGAGGCACCTGTTATGCACCTGTAGACCTGGCAGGGACAGACTCAGAGGCACCTGTTATGCACCTGTAGACCTGGCAGGGACAGACTCAGATGCACCTGTTATGCACCTGTTATGCACCTGTTATGCACCTGTAGACCTGGCAGGGACAGACTCAGATGCACCTGTTATGCACCTGTTATGCACCTGTAGACCTGGCAGGGACAGACACAGATGCACCTGTTATGCACCTGTTATGCACCTGTAGACCTGACAGGGACAGACACAGATGCACCTGTTATGCACCTATAGACCTGGCAGGGACAGACACAGATGCACCTGTTATGCACCTGTAGACCTGACAGGCACAGAGGCACATGTTATGCACCTATAGACCTGGCAGGCACAGACACAGAGGCACCTGTTATGCACCTGTAGACCTGGCAGGCACAGACACAGATGCACCTGTAGACCTGGCAGGCACAGAGGCACCTGTTATGCACCTATAGACCTGGCAGGCACAGACACAGATGCACCTGTAGACCTGGCAGGCACAGAGGCACCTGTTATGCACCTGTAGACCTGGCAGGCACAGACACAGAGGCACCTGTAGACCTGGCAGGCACAGACACAGATGCACCTGTAGACCTGGCAGGCACAGAGGCACCTGTTATGCACCTGTAGACCTGGCAGGCACAGAGGCACCTGTTATGCACCTATAGACCTGGCAGGCACAGACACAGACAGCCAACTCTACACTCTATGCAGATTACTTCAGACAAACTCAACTCCCACAAACAAAATGGCAGACAATAATACAGTTGAAGTCAGAAGTTTACATACACTTAGGTTGAAGTCATTGAAAACTCATTTTTCAACCAAACGTGTTAACAAACTATAGTTTTGGCAAGTCAGTTAGGACATGTACTTTGTGCATGACACAAGTCATTTTTCAAACAACTGTTTACAGACAGATTATTTCACTTATAATTCACTGTATCACAATTCCAGTGGGTTAGAAGTTTACATACACTAAGTTGACTGTGCCTTTAAACAGCTTGGAAAATTCCAGAAATTTATGTCATGGCTTTAGAAGCTAATAGGCTAATTGGCTAATTGATATATTTTGAGTCAATTGGAGGTGCACCTGTGGATGTATTTAAAGGCCTACCTTCTAACTCAGTGCCTCTTTGCTTGACATCATGGGAAAATCAAAAGAAATCAGCCAAGACCTCAGAAATGAATTGTAGACGTCCACAAGTCTGGTTCATCCTTGGGAGCAATTTCCAAACGCCTGAAGGTACCACGTTCATCTGTACAAACAATAGTACGCAAGTATAAACACCATGGGACCACGCAGCCGTCACACCGCTCAGGAAGGAGACGCGTTCTGTCTCCTAGAGATGAACGTACTTTGATGCGAAAAGTGCAAATCAATCCCAGAACAACAGCAAAGGACCTTGTGAAGATGCTGGAGGAAACAAGCACAAAAGTATCTATATCCACAGTAAAACGAGTCCTATATCGACATAACCTGAAAGGCCGCTCTGCAAGGAAGAAGCCACTGCTCCAAAACCGCCATACAAAAGCCAGACTACGGTTTGCAACTGCACATGGGGACAAAGATCATACTTTTTGGTGACATGTCCTCTGGTCTGATGAAACAGAAATAGAACTGTTTGGCCATAATGACCATCGTTATGTTTGGAGGAAAAAGGGAGAGGCTTGCAAGCCGAAGAACACCATCCCAACCGTGAAGCACGGGGTGGCAGCATCATGTTTTGGGGGTGATTTGCTGCAGGAGGGACTGGTGCACTTCACAAAATAGATGGCATCATGAGGGAGGAAAATTATGTGGATACATTGAAGCAACATCTCAAGACATCAGTCAGGAAGTTAAAGCTTGGTCGCAAATGGGTCTTCCAAATGGACAATGACCACAGGCATACTACCAAAGTTGTGGCAAAATGGCTTAAGGACAACAAAGTCAAGGTATTGGAGTGGCACAAAGCCCTGACCTCAATCCCATAGAAAATGTGTGGGCAAAACTGAAAAAGCGTGTGCGGGCAAGGAAGCCTGTACACCTGACTCAGTTACACCAGCTCTGTCAGGAGGAATGGGCCCAAACTTATTGTGGGAAGCTTGTGGAAGGCTACCCGAAACGTTTGACCCAAGTTAAACAATTTAAAGGCAATGCTACCAAATACTAATTGAGTGTATGCAAACTTCTGACCCATTGGGAATGTGATGAAATAAATAAAAGCTGAAATAAATCATTCTCTCTACTATTATTCTGACATTTCACATTCTTAAAATAAAGTGGTAGTTCTAACTGAACTAAGACAGGGAATTTATACTAGGATTTAATGTCGGGAATTGTGAAAAATGGAGTTTAAATGTATTTGGCTAAGGTGTATGTAAACTTCCGACTTCAACTGTATATATTTTTAAACAGGTAGATAACGTGAAAATGTTGTTATTATTGGTATGAATGGCTGTTGGAATCAGTACCATCGCACCCAGACAAACAGAGCATCTACTGTAACAGAGCGGGCAAACCTTCAGCTTATCTCGGAGCGTTGCATTGTGGGTATCTCCTACTACAGTACCTGAAAGGCCACTGATGACGGACAGCAGGAGAAGTGGTTTCCATGGCGACCCCATACTTGTTCAGGCGGGTCCCCCCCTTCAGCAGCGTCGTTAGGTCTGTTTCCTCATTAAAGCTGTGCCTAAGAAATACACACCACAACATTCAACTGTTTGTTAGCAGGTTTAAAGCTGTGCCTAAGAAATACACACCACAACATTCAACTGGTGTGTTAGGAGGTTTAAAGCTGTGCCTACATTAGGGAATACTTGTGAATTAGAGGGAATAGTGTTTATAGGCCCAGTCCTGTGTTTAATGTTGTACTTCAGCCAATGAAACTAACACAGTAAAAGTGTGAAACAATTTCTTGAATCTGTGTTATTTTCTGACAGTTACTGATTGAAAATACAATCTACACAGGACCTTCTAACCAGCAGGTTTGAATGGGCGGAGTTTCTGGTTCCCATGGTGACATCACCAGGTGGTCATGTGTTAAAAGAGTAATAACAAAGAGTTCCAAACTTCTCTGCCAATAGCAGCTAGTTTTCACTTCCCCCTCCCCAATCAGACCACTCCCAGACAGTCCTAGCAACATTCTTGATTTAGAAAGTGTTTTGATAAAAAGCTACTTCTGCCCATTTTCATGGAAATCTACCACAGTAAGTTACTTAGTTGTTACCCAGAAATTATTTTATATTCATATTAAAAAAAACATCTTCATTAGACATTTAAGTTAAAACTAACATTATGTTGGCATGGTTTTTAGAAGGCACACATGGTTGATATGGGAAACGGAGCCCCAGTAGTTGTAAAGTAGTTGTTTTAGTAGTTGTAAAGCTGCTGACGTGTGGCTGTAGGATATGATGGAAATGTAGGATATGATGGATTTGATGGATATGATGGATATGATGGATATGATGGATTTGTAGGATATGATGGATATATTTCCTTTTGCTTTGCAGGAAGTTTGTTCCTACATGAATAAATTACATTTTATTTTTGCAGTAAGTTTGTTCCTACATGAATAAATTACATTTTATTTTTGCAGTAAGTTTGTTCCTACATGAATGAATTACATTTTATTTTTGCAGTAAGTTTGTTCCTACATGAATGAATTACATTTTATTTTTGCAGTAAGTTTGTTCCTACATGAATGAATTACATTTTATTTTTGCAGTAAGTTTGTTCCTACATGAATAAATTACATTTTATTTTTGCAGTAAGTTTGTTCCTACATGAATGAATTACATTTTATTTTTGCAGTAAGTTTGTTCCTACATGAATGAATTACATTTTATTTTTGCAGTAAGTTTGTTCCTACATGAATGAATTACATTTTATTTTTGCAGTAAGTTTGTTCCTACATGAATTAATTACATTTTATTGTTGTGTCAAAGCGTAAGTTAGCAACCCATCCCTTACGGGAATAATTGAGCCATAAAGAAACATTACAATATATCACAGTGATAATACAGTGATACTTCTTCAGGTGTTCGGTGCAGTGGGCACAGCATAAAGAATGAATAAGACATCAATATATAGTATAATAGCAAATAATGTTATCCAATCAATAATTATAACCCTAGAGCAGTAAACAGAATCAATAGAGATCAATACAGACAGATATGGCAGCATTGATTTAGATCAGAGCATGGAGGGAGATGTTGCTTTAGGCAGATTGCAGTAGTTTTACAGCTGTCTGTATGTCTGTTTGCTTTCAGTCTGTCTTTCATATCTGCTCTGCTCTGAGCGATGAGGGCTGGGAACAATGAGAGCTGTGCACGTCAAGACAGAGCCTCTCCTACCCACCTCCTCAGCATTCCCTTTCCTCAGCCTCCCCTACTCAGTCTTCCCTCTCCCCAGCCCCCCCCCCCTCCTCAGCCTCTCCTCTTCATCCTCCTCTCATCAGCCTCCCCTCATCCTCTCCTCAGCCCTGCCTCCTCATCCTCTCCTCAGCCTCCTCTCCTCAGTCCCCTCTCCATTCTCCTCTCCTCAGCCTCCTCTCCTCAGCCTCCTCTCCATATCCTCACCAGTCTCTGTCTCTCTCTCATCCTCTCTCTGTCTATGTCTCTCTCTCTGAGTCTCTGTCTCTCTCCATCATCGCTCTCTCCATCCCCTCTCTTTCCCCATCTCTCTGTCATTATCACTCTCCTCTCTATCCCTCCCATCTCCCTCCCTCTCCTCTCCCCATCCTGCCACATGGCACCACAGTCTTCACCACTCACAACAGACAGACTGACAGACAGATAGAGCCAATCCTCATCCCTTCTGCACTACAGATCACAACAGACTTGCAGTGCTCTAGTCTACAGGTTCACTAGTCTACAGGTTCACTAGTCTACAGGTTCACTAGTCTACAGGTTCACTAGTCTACAGGTTCACTAGTCTACAGGTTCACTAGTCTACAGGTTCACTAGTCTACAGGCTCACTAGTCTACAGGTTCACTAGTCTACAGGTTCACTAGTCTACAGGCTCACTAGTCTACAGGTTCACTAGTCTACAGGCTCACTAGTCTACACGTTCACTAGTCTACAGGTTCACTAGTCTACAGGTTCACTAGTCTACAGGTTCACTAGTCTACAGGTTCACTAGTCTACAGGTTCACTAGTCTACAGGTTCACTAGTCTACAGGTTCACAAATCTAAAGGTTCACTAGTCTACAGGTTCTCTAGTCTACAGGTTCACTAGTCTACAGGTTCACTAGTCTACAGGTTCACTAGTCTACAGGTTCACTAGTCTACAGGCTCACTAGTCTACAGGTTCTCGAGTCTACAGGTTCACTAGTCTACAGGTTCTCTAGTCTACAGGTTCTCTAGTCTCCAGATTCTCTAGTCTACAGGTTCACTAGTCTACAGGTTCAATAGTCTACAGGTTCACTAGTCTACAGGCTCACTAGTCTACAGGTTCACTAGTCTACAGGTTCACCAGTCTACAGGTTCACTAGTCTACAGGTTCACTAGTCTACAGGTTCACTAGTCTACAGGTTCACTAGTCTACAGGTTCACTAGTCTACAGGTGCACTAGTCTACAGGTTAACGAGTCTACAGGTTCACGAGTCTACAGGTTCACTAGTCTACACGTTCACTAGTCGAAAAGTTCTCAAGTCTACAGAGAACTAGCTTCACTGGAAAAGATCAAGAATCCGTCCTAAATGTCTCCCTAGGGCCCTGGTATAAAGGGTGTCCTAAATGTCTCCCTAGGGCACTGGTAGACATGTTGTACAGTATAAAGGGTGTCCTAAATGTCTCCCTAGGGCCCTGGTATAAAGGGGTCCTAAATGTCTCCCTAGGGCCCTGGTATAAAGGATGTCCTAAATGTCTCCCTAGGGCCCTGGTATAAAGGGTGTCCTAAATGTCTCCCTAGGGCCCTGGTATAAAGGGTGTCCTAAATGTCTCCCTAGGGCCCTGGTATAAAGGGGTCCTAAATGTCTCCCTAGGGCCCTGGTATAAAGGGTGTCCTAAATGTCTCCCTAGGGCCCTGGTAGACATGTTGTACAGTATAAAGGGTGTCCTAAATGTCTCCCTAGGGCCCTGGTATAAAGGATGTCCTAAATGTCTCCCTAGGGCCCTGGTATAAAGGATGTCCTAAATGTCTCCCTAGGGCCCTTGTATAAAGGGTGTCCTAAATGTCTCCCTAGGGCCCTGGTATAAAGGGTGTCCTAAATGTCTCCCTAGGGCCCTGGTATAAAGGGGTCCTAAATGTCTCCCTAGGGCCCTGGTATAAAGGGGTCCTAAATGTCTCCCTAGGGCCCTGGTATAAAGGGGTCCTAAATGTCTCCCTAGGGCCCTGGTATAAAGGGGTCCTAAATGTCTCCCTAGGGCCCTGGTATAAAGGGGTCCTAAATGTCTCCCTAGGGCCCTGGTAGACATGTTGTACAGTATAAAGGGGTCCTAAATGTCTCCCTAGGGCACTGGTATAAAGGGTGTCCTAAATGTCTCCCTAGGGCCCTGGTATAAAGGGGTCCTAAATGTCTCCCTAGGGCCCTGGTAGACATGTTGTACAGTATAAAGGGTGTCCTAAATGTCTCCCTAGGGCCCTTGTATAAAGGATGTCCTAAATGTCTCCCTAGGGCCCTGGTATAAAGGGTGTCCTAAATGTCTCCCTAGGGCCCTGGTATAAAGGGTGTCCTAAATGTCTCCCTAGGGCCCTGGTATAAAGGGTGTCCTAAATGTCTCCCTAGGGCCCTGGTATAAAGGGTGTCCTAAATGTCTCCCTAGGGCCCTGGTATAAAGGATGTCCTAAATGTCTCCCTAGGGCCCTGGTATAAAGGGGTCCTAAATGTCTCCCTAGGGCCCTGGTATAAAGGATGTCCTAAATGTCTCCCTAGGGCCCTGGTATAAAGGGTGTCATAAATGTCTCATTTAGGCAGATTATCTGATGTGTAGGCAGATTATCTGATGTGTAGGCAGATTAACGGATGTGCAGGCAGATTATCTGATGTGCAGGCAGATTATCTGATGTGTAGGCAGATTATCTCATGTGTAGGCAGATTAACTGATGTGCAGGCAGATTATCTGATGTGCAGGCAGATTATCTGATGTGTAGGCAGATTATCTCATGTGTAGGCAGATTAACTAATGTGCAGGCAGATTATCTGATGTGCAGGAAGATTAACAGATGTGCAGGCAGATTATCTGTGCAGGCAGATTAACTGATGTGCAGGCAAATTATCTGATGTGTAGGCAGATTAACGGATGTGCAGGCATATTATCTGATGTGTAGGCAGATTATCTCATGTGTAGGCAGATTAACTAATGTGCAGGCAGATTATCTGATGTGTAGGCAGATTATCGGATGTGCAGGCAGATTATCTGATGTGTAGGCAGATTATCTGATGTGCAGGAAGATTAACAGATGTGCAGGCAGATTATCTGTGCAGGCAGATTATCTGATGTGCAGGAAGATTAACAGATGTGCAGGCAGATTATCTGTGCAGGCAGATTAACTGATGTGTAGGCAAATTATCTGATGTGTAGGCAGATTAACGGATGTGCAGGCATATTATCTGATGTGTAGGCAGATTAACGGATGTGCAGGCAGATTATCTGATGTGTAGGCAGATTAACGGATGTGCAGGCATATTATCTGATGTGTAGGCAGATTAACGGATGTGCAGGCAGATTATCTGATGTGTAGGCAGATTATCTGATGTGCAGGCAGATTATCTGATGTGTAGGCAGATTAACGGATGTGCAGGCATATTATCTGATGTGTAGGCAGATTAACGGATGTGCAGGCAGATTATCTGATGTGTAGGCAGATTATCTGATGTGCAGGCAGATTATCTGATGTGTAGGCAGATTAACGGATGTGCAGGCATATTATCTGATGTGTAGGCAGATTAACGGATGTGCAGGCAGATTATCTGATGTGTAGGCAGATTAACTAATGTGCAGGCAGATTATCTGATGTATAGGCAGATTAACTGATGTGCAGGCAGATTATCTGATGTGTAGGCAGATTAACTAATGTGCAGGCAGATTATCTGATGTGTAGGCAGATTAACTAATGTGCAGGCAGATTATCTGATGTGTAGGCAGATTAACTAATGTGCAGGCAGATTCATTTATGTGTAGGCAGATTATCTGATGTGCAGGCAGATTATCTGATGTGTAGGCAGATTATCTGATGTGTAGGCAGATTAACTAATGTGCAAGCAGATTAACTAATGTGCAGGCAGATTAACTGATGTGCAGGCAGATTAACTAATGTGCAGGGAGATTATCTGATGTGTAGGCAGATTAACTGATGTGCAGGCAGATTATCTGATGTGTAGGTAGATTAACTAATGTGCAGGCAGATTATCTGATGTGCAGGCAGATTATCTGATGTGTAGGCAGATTATCTGATGTGTAGGCAGATTAACTAATGTGCAGGCAGATTAACTAATATGCAGGCAGATTAACTGATGTGTAGGCAGATAAACTAATGTGCAGGCAGATTATCTGATGTGTAGGCAGATTAACGGATGTGCAGGCATATTATCTGATGTGTAGGCAGATTAACGGATGTGCAGGCAGATTATCTGATGTGTAGGCAGATTATCTGATGTGCAGGCAGATTATCTGATGTGTAGGCAGATTAACGGATGTGCAGGCATATTATCTGATGTGTAGGCAGATTAACGGATGTGCAGGCAGATTATCTGATGTGTAGGCAGATTAACTAATGTGCAGGCAGATTATCTGATGTATAGGCAGATTAACTGATGTGCAGGCAGATTATCTGATGTGTAGGCAGATTAACTAATGTGCAGGCAGATTATCTGATGTGTAGGCAGATTAACTAATGTGCAGGCAGATTATCTGATGTGTAGGCAGATTAACTAATGTGCAGGCAGATTATCTGATGTATAGGCAGATTAACTGATGTGCAGGCAGATTATCTGATGTGTAGGCAGATTAACTAATGTGCAGGCAGATTATCTGATGTGTAGGCAGATTAACTAATGTGCAGGCAGATTATCTGATGTGTAGGCAGATTAACTAATGTGCAGGCAGATTCATTTATGTGTAGGCAGATTATCTGATGTGCAGGCAGATTATCTGATGTGTAGGCAGATTATCTGATGTGTAGGCAGATTAACTAATGTGCAAGCAGATTAACTAATGTGCAGGCAGATTAACTGATGTGCAGGCAGATTAACTAATGTGCAGGGAGATTATCTGATGTGTAGGCAGATTAACTGATGTGCAGGCAGATTATCTGATGTGTAGGTAGATTAACTAATGTGCAGGCAGATTATCTGATGTGCAGGCAGATTATCTGATGTGTAGGCAGATTAACTAATGTGCAGGCAGATTAACTAATATGCAGGCAGATTAACTGATGTGTAGGCAGATAAACTAATGTGCAGGCAGATTATCTGATGTGTAGGCAGATTAACTGATGTGCAGGCAGATTATCTGATGTGTAGGCAGATTAACTAATGTGCAGGCAGATTATTTTATGTGTATGCAGATTAACTAATGTGCAGGCAGATTATCTGATGTGTAGGCAGATTAACTAATATGCAGGCAGATTATCTGATGTGTAGGCAGATTAACTAATGCGCAGGCAGATTAATTGATGTGTAGGCAGATTAACTAATGTGCAGGCAGATTAACTGATGTGTAGGCAGATTAACTAATGTGCAGGCAGATTAATTATGGAAACACGGCCTGTCATCTCTCCCTCATCTATTTTTCAAACAAACCTAAACAGAAAAGGATTATTTAAACACCTTGCCAGCAATTTAGTTTCTTCTTAGAAACACACACACATTACAAACAAACACATCAGGATGGCAGGTAGCCTACTGGTTAGAGGAGGCAGGTATTCTAGTAGTTAGAGCGTTAGGCCAGTAACCGATAGGTTGCTTGATTGAATCCCCGGGCTGACAAGGTAAATATATGTTGTTCTGCCCCCGAACAAGGCAGTTAACCCACTGTTCCTAGGGTGTCATTGTAAATAAGAATGTCATTTTAACTGACTTGCCTAGTTAAATAAATATTGTTTTTAAAAATTACCTTAGTAGCTACTTAGTAACAAACACATTAAAGCTACTTAGTAACAAACACATTAACGCTACTTAGTAACAAACACATTAAAGCCACTTAGTAACAAACACATTAACGCTACTTAGTAACACACATCTTAAAGCTACTTAGTAACAAACACATTAAAGCTACTTAGTAACAAACACATTAAAGCTACTTAGTAACAAACACATTAAAGCTACTTAGTAACAAACACATTAAAGCTACTTAGTAACAAACACATTAAAGCTACTTAGTAACAAACACATTAACGCTACTTAGTAACAAACACATTAAAGCTACTTAGTAACAAACACATTAATGCTACTTAGTAACAAACATATTAAAGCTACTTAGTAACAAACACATTAATGCTACTTAGTAACAAACATATTAACTTCCTAGCTACTTAGAAACCAACACATTAAAGCTACTTAGTAACACACACATTAACTTAGTAGATACTTAGTAACAAACACATCTGCCCAATGCATCACCGGGGGCAAACTACCTGCCCTCCAGGACACCTACAGCACCCGATTTCACAGGAAGGACAAAAATATCATCAAGGACAACAACCACCCGAGCCACTGCCTGTTCACACCACTACCATCCAGAAGGCGAGGTCAGTACAGGTGCATCAAAGCAGGGACCGAGAGACTGAAAAACAACTTCTACGTCAGGGCCATCAGACTGTTAAACAGCCATCACTAGGTGGCTTCCACCCGGTTACTCCACCCTGCACCTTAGAGGCTGCTGCCCCATATACATAGACATGGAATCACACTTTAATAATGTTACTCCACCCTGCACCTTAGAGGCTGCTGCCCTCTATACATAGACATGGAATCACTGGTCACTTTAATAATGTTACTCCACCCTCCACCTTGGAGGCTGCTGCCCTCTATACATAGACATGGAATCACACTTTAATAATGTTACTCCACCCTGCACCTTAGAGGCTGCTGCCCTCTATACATAGACATGGAATCACTGGTCACTTTAATAATGTTACTCCACCCTCCACCTTAGAGGCTGCTGCCCTCTATACATAGACATGGAATCACACTTTAATAATGTTACTCCACCCTGCACCTTAGAGGCTGCTGCCCTCTATACATAGACATGGAATCACACTTTAATAATGTTACTCCACCCTCCACCTTAGAGGCTGCTGCCCTCTATACATAGACATGGAATCACTGGTCACTTTAATAATGTTACTTCACCCTGCACCTTAGAGGCTGCTGCCCTCTATACATAGACATGGAATCACTGGTCACTTTAATAATGTTACTCCACCCTGCACCTTAGAGGCTGCTGCCCTCTATACATAGACATGGAATCACTGGTCACTTTAATAATGTTACTCCACCCTGCACCTTAGAGGCTGCTGCCCTCTATACATAGACATGGAATCACTGGTCACTTTAATAATGTTACTCCACCCTGCACCTTAGAGGCTGCTGCCCTCTATACATAGACATGGAATCACTGGTCACTTTAATAATGTTACTCCACCCTGCACCTTAGAGGCTGCTGCCCTCTATACATAGACATGGAATCACTGGTCACTTTAATAATGTTACTTCACCCTGCACCTTAGAGGCTGCTGCCCTCTATACATAGACATGGAATCACTGGTCACTTTAATAATGTTACTCCACCCTGCACCTTAGAGGCTGCTGCCCTCTATACATAGACATGGAATCACTGGTCACTTTAATAATGTTACTCCACCCTGCACCTTAGAGGCTGCTGCCCTCTATACATAGACATGGAATCACTGGTCACTTTAATAATGTTACTCCACCCTGCACCTTAGAGGCTGCTGCCCTCTATACATAGACATGGAATCACTGGTCACTTTAATAATGTTACTCCACCCTCCACCTTAGAGGCTGCTGCCCTCTATACATAGACATGGAATCACTGGCCACTTTAATAATGTTACTCCACCCTCCACCTTAGAGGCTGCTGCCCTCTATACATAGACATGGAATCACACTTTAATAATGTTACTCCACCCTCCACCTTAGAGGCTGCTGCCCTCTATACATAGACATGGAATCACTGGTCACTTTAATAATGTTACTCCACCCTGCACCTTAGAGGCTGCTGCCCTCTATACATAGACATGGAATCACTGGCCACTTTAATAATGTTACTCCACCCTGCACCTTAGAGGCTGCTGCCCTCTATACATAGACATGGAATCACTGGTCACTTTAATAATGTTACTCCACCCTGCACCTTAGAGGCTGCTGCCCTCTATACATAGACATGGAATCACTGGTCACTTTAATAATGTTACTCAACCCTCCACCTTAGAGGCTGCTGCCCCATATACATAGACATGGAATCACTGGCCACTTTAATAATGAAACACTAGTCACTCTAATAATGTTTACATATTTTTGCTTTACTCATCTCATATGAAAATACTGTATTCTATTCTACTGTATTTTAGTCTATGCCACTCCGCGCATTCTAATATTCATATTTTCCTTAATTCCATTATTTTACTTTTAGGTTGAGTGTATTGTTGTGAATTGTTAGATATTGCTGCACTGTTGGAACTAGAAATACAAGCATATCACTACACCTGCAATACGATGTGTATGTGACCAATAAGATCTGCTAACCATGTGTATGTGACCAATAAGATCTGCTAAAGATGTGTATGTGACCAATAAGATCTGCTAAAGATGTGTATGTGACCAATAAGATGTGATCACGGAATCCCCAACCAGCCAGGCACATAGAGAACGCCATAAGCCTTCTCTTTCTAACCATTACCTCTCAACAACTCTGTAATACACTCCAGTTGATTAAACTCTCCACAGGTGAGAGGAAGGTTCCAGAAATAATATATCCTCCAGGCTTGCTAGTGCTGACTGACTGACTGGATGGCTGACTGACTGACTGACTGGCTGACTGATTGACTGACTGACTGGCTGGCTGACTGGCTGATTGACTGACTGACTGACTGACTGGCTGACTGACTGGCTGATTGACTGACTGACTGACTGACTGGCTGACTGGCTGATTGACTGACTGGCTTACTGACTGGCTGACTGACTGACTGGATGGCTTACTGACTGACTGACTGACTGGCTGATTGACTGACTGACTGACTGGCTGACTGGCTGACTGACTGATTGACTGACTGGCTTACTGACTGGCTGACTGACTGACTGGATGGCTTACTGACTGACTGACTGACTGGCTGATTGACTGACTGACTGACTGACTGGCTGACTGACTGGCTGATTGACTGACTGACTGACTGACTGACTGGCTGACTGGCTGATTGACTGACTGGCTTACTGACTGGCTGACTGATTGGCTGACTGGCTGGTTTGCTTACTGACTGACTGACTGGCTGGTTTGCTTACTGACTGGCTGATTGACTGACTGGCTGACTGACTGACTGGCTAACTGACTGACTGACTGGCTGATTGACTAACTGACAGACTGATTGACTGACTGACTGGCTGATTGACTGACTAACTGACTGACTGACTAACTGACTGACTGACTGACTGACTGGCTGATTGATTGACTGGCTGACTGACTGACTGGCTAACTGACTAACTGACTGGCTGATTGACTAACTGACTGACTGACTGATTGACTGACTGACTGGCTGATTGACTGACTAACTGACTGACTGACTAACTGACTGACTGGCTGATTGATTGACTGACTTACTGACTGACTAACTGACTGACTGGCTGATTGACTGACTAACTGACTGACTGACTAACTGACTGACTGGCTGATTGACTGACTAACTGACTGACTGACTAACTGACTGACTGGCTGATTGATTGACTGACTTACTGGCTGACTGACTGGCTGACTGACTGGCTGACTGGCTGACTAGATGGCTTACTGACTGGCTGGATGGCTGAATGACTGGCTGGCTGGCTGGCTGGCTGGCTGGCTGAATGACTGGCTGGCTGGCTGGCTGGCTGGCTGGCTGACTGGCTGGCTGAATGACTGACTGACTGGGTGGCTTACTGACTGACTAACTGACTGATTGACTGACTGACTGACTGGCTGGCTGGCTTACTGACTGGCTTACTGACTGGCTGACTGGCTGACTAACTGACTGACTAACTGACTGATTGACTGACTGGCTGGCTGGCTGGCTTACTGACTGACTGGGTGGCTTACTGACTGACTGGGTGACTGGCTGACTAACTGATTTTTGGGAGGCTGTAGTGTAGAGAGATTCTCCGATGTATGTTAAGTAATGTGGGCCAGGGCCTGCAGTCAGCCAGTCAGCCAGCCTGTCTACGGTTAATCTGGTGTATCTGTAATGAATACTCAGGGAGAAAAAGGTGTAGATTAACGTGCAGAGCGCGGCAGGGGTTTATTTCGCCTTCACAGAAGGCAGGAATCGTGGTCACAGGCAGGCAATGGCCATACACAGGTAGGCAAACAGGGAGATGAATCACAACTAGGACTGAAGGATATAACTGGTTCTCACAAACGAGCCAGGAAAAGGCTTAGTAGAGTCAAAGCCAACAATACCTCCGAAAGGCACAAACAGAATAAACTGAACTAAATAAGGAGCTGATGAGAACAGGTGAGTAACTAATACAGGTGAAATCAATGAACAAAAATGAAAGACAGGACTACGTTCAAGAACACAACGAAACAGAACACAAGGTTGACTTAGAATATAAATACAGAACCTTACAGTATGTCAAGTAATGTGGGCCAGGGCTGTAGTCAGCCAGTCAGTCAGCCAGTCAGCCAGCCTGTCTAAGGTTAATTTGGTGTATATTAAGTAATGTGGGCCAGGGCTGTAGTCAGCCAGTCAGCCAGCCAGTCAGCCAGTCAGTCAGCCAGTCAGTCAGCCAGTCAGCCAGTCAGCCAGTCAGCCAGCCTGTCTAAGGTTAATTTGGTGTATATTAAGTAATGTGGGCCAGGGCTGCAGTCAGCCAGTCAGCCAGCCAGTCAGTCAGCCAGTCAGTCAGCCCTTCTGCCTGTCAGCCAGTCAGCCAATCAGTCAGCCAGTCAGCCAGTCAGCCAGTCAGCCAGTCTGTCTAAAGTTAATCTGGTGTAGGACAGATCTACCGCTAGAACAGATCTTGGTTGGGTTGAGAGTGACAGATCTATAACACATTTCTATGTGAATTTGTTTGGGTTGAGAGTGAAAGATCTATAACACATTTCTATGTGAATTTGTTTGGGTTGAGAGTGACAGATCTATAACATATTTCTATGTGAATTTGGTTGGGTTGAGAGTGACAGATCTATAACACATTTCTATGTGAATTTGTTTGGGTTGAGAGTGACAGATCTATAACATATTTCTATGTGAATTTGGTTGGGTTGAGAGTGACAGATCTATAACACATTTCTATGTGAATTTGTTTGGGTTGAGAGTGACAGATCTATAACACATTTCTATGTGAATCTGTTTGGGTTGAGAGTGACAGATCTATAACACATTTCTATGTGAATCTGTTTGGGTTGAGAGTGACAGATCTATAACACATTTCTATGTGAATTTGTTTGGGTTGAGAGTGACAGATCTATAACATCTTTCTATGTGAATTTGTTTGGGTTGAGAGTGACAGATCTATAACACATTTCTATGTGAATTTGTTTGGGTTGAGAGTGACAGATCTATAACACATTTATATGTGAATTTGGTGGGGTTGAGAGTGACAGATCTATAACACATTTCTATGTGAATTTGGTTGGGTTGAGAGTGACAGATCTATAACACATTTCTATGTGAATGTGTTTGGTTTGAGAGTGACAGATCTATAACACATTTCTATGTGAATTTGTTTGGGTTGAGAGTGACAGATCTATAACACATTTCTATGTGAATTTGTTTGGGTTGAGAGTGACAGATCTATAACACATTTCTATGTGAATTTGTTTGGGTTGAGAGTGACAGATCTATAACACATTTCTATGTGAATTTGGTTGGGTTGAGAGTGACAGATCTATAACACATTTCTATGTGAATTTGGTTGGGTTGAGAGTGACAGATCTATAACACATTTCTATGTGAATTTGGTTGGGTTGAGAGTGACAGATCTATAACACATTTATATGTGCATTTGGTTGGGTTGAGAGTGACAGATCTATAACACATTTCTATGTGAATTTGGTTGGGTTGAGAGTGACAGATCTATAACACATTTCTATGTGAATTTGGTTGGGTTGAGAGTGACAGATCTATAACACATTTCTATGTGAATTTGTTTGGGTTGAGAGTGACAGATCTATAACACATTTCTATGTGAATTTGTGCCAGGGTGGGTCTCATGAGGTAAAACAGGTCCATGTTTATTCAATTGGGAGATGTGTGGACGTGGACGTGGACGTGGACGTGGACGTGGACGTGTTTAACTGTTCTCGGACCAGAAGTCCTCACAAGAATAGTATACAGACAAATATTTGGCCAACTGCGGACATTCTGTTCGGCCACAGGGTCAAATGCTATTTCTAGGGGGTTTAGGGTTAAGGTTAGGATTAGTGTTAGGGTTAGAATTACGTTAAGGGTTAGGAGCTAGGGTTAGTTTTAGAGTTAGGGTTAGGGTTAGGAGCTAGGGTAAGGTTTAGGGCTAGGGTTAGGAGCTAGGGTAAGGTTTAGGGCTCGGGTTAGGAGCTAGGGTTAGTTTTAGAGTTAGGGTTAGGAGCTAGGGTTAGTTTTAGAGTTAGGGTTAGGAGCTAGGGTAAGGTTTAGGGCTAGGGTTAAGGTAGGTTTTTGGGCTAAGGTTAGGATTAGGGTAAAAGTACAGGTTAGTGTTAGGGAAAATAGGATTTTGAATGGAACTGAAATGTGTGTCTCCACAAGATTAGCTGTACAAGACTCTCTGTGTGTGTGTGTGTGTGTGTGTGTGTGTGTGTGTGTGTGTGTGTGTGTGTGTGTGTGTGTGTGTGTGTGTGTGTGTGTGTGTGTGTGTGTGTGTGTGTGTGTGTGTGTGTGTGTGTGTGTGTGTGTGTGTGTGTGTGTGTGTGCGCGTGAGTGAGTGAGAGAACTGTATTATACAGTCCTGTCACACACCACCAGGTGTCTTTGACCGGCCACCCCCATTGGTGCTGAAACATGAGAATTGAAAGAGGTACAGAGAAGTGGCAGACTGACATGATGGTCAGCTTTGAAGTGGTAAGAAATACTATCCACCCTGCGCTAGAGCACACTCCTATCTCTTTATCCATCCCACATACTGTACATCTGAGATGAAAACCTGCCACTCCTATCTCTTCATCCATCCCACATACTGTACATCTGAGATGAAAACCTGCCACTCCTATCTCTTCATCCACACCACATACTGTACATCTGAGAGGAAACCTGCCACTCCTATCTCTTCATCCACACCACATACTGTACATCTGAGATGAAAACCTGCCACTCCTATCTCTTCATCCACACCACATACTGTACATCTGAGATGAAAACTGCCACTCCTATCTCTTCATCCACACCACATACTGTACATCTGAGATGAAAACTGCCACTCCTATCTCTTTATCCATCCCACATACTGTACATCTGAGAGGAAACCTGCCACTCCTATCTCTTCATCCACACCACATACTGTACATCTGAGAGGAAACCTGCCACTCCTATCTCTTCATCCACACCACATACTGTACATCTGAGATGAAAACTGCCACTCCTATCTCTTTATCCATCCCACATACTGTACATCTGAGAGGAAACCTGCCACACCTATCTCTTCATCCACACCACATACTGTACATCTGAGAGGAAACCTGCCACTCCTATCTCTTCATCCACACCACATACTGTACATCTGAGAGGAAACCTGCCACTCCTATCTCTTCATCCACACCACATACTGTACATCTGAGATGAAAACTGCCACTCCTATCTCTTCATCCACACCACATACTGTACATCTGAGAGGAAACCTGCCACTCCTATCTCTTCATCCACACCACATACTGTACATCTGAGAGGAAACCTGCCACACCTATCTCTTCATCCATACCACATACTGTACATCTGAGAGGAAACCTGCCACACCTATCTCTTCATCCATCCCGCATACCTTGGAGTGGAATACTGCCACACCTATCTCTTCATCCATCCCGCATACCTTGGAGTGGAAAACTGCCACACCTATCGATTCATCCATCCCACATACCTTGGAGTGGAATACTGCCACACCTATCGATTCATCCATCCCACATACCTTGGAGTGGAAAACTGCCACACCTATCGATTCATCCATCCCACATACCTTGGAGTGGAAAACTGCCACACCTATCGATTCATCCATCCCACATACCTTGGAGTGGAATACTGCCACACCTATCGATTCATCCATCTCACATACCTTGGAGTGGAATACTGCCACACCTATCGATTCATCCATCCCACATACCTTGGAGTGGAATACTGCCACTCCTATCGATTCATCCATCTCACATACCTTGGAGTGGAATACTGCCACACCTATCGATTCATCCATCTCACATACCTTGGAGTGGAATACTGCCACACCTATCGATTCATCCATCCCGCATACCTTGGAGTGGAATACTGCCACACCTATCGATTCATCCATCTCACATACCTTGGAGTGGAATACTGCCACACCTATCGATTCATCCATCTCACATACCTTGGAGTGGAATACTGCCACACCTAAATTATTATCTTGTTCTTCTTTTTTTCTGTTATACTGCTCCTTGTGCTAATTGCTATACATGAGCGAGTGATTTAAATCTTTTTTTTTTTTAAAGTTAAGTGCTGAAACGTTGATTGGTCTAATAAAGTGACACAGCACGGCCCTTTGAAGTTGTGTCTGAAATGGCACCCTATGTCCTATGTGCCCTACTTAAAAGCAGTGCACTATATAGGGAATAGGGTGACGTTTGGCACACAACCCCAGAGTTCCTCATTAATTAAAAGAGGCAGATCCAGGCGTATAATTTCTCCCAAAGGGGAAAGGCATTAAAATGGTACAGACCTCAGACAGCTCCACAGCTGTGACCTCCCTAGGACAGCTTTACAACTTACAGACAGAACTGACATGATGTCCAAGTGACCTAGAAGACTTCTCCTCTCTAATTGGGGTGATTACAATGGACACAATCTGTCTAGCTAATGCAACCTAACTAAGCTGTCATAGACACTGACCATAGACCCAATGGACATTATGTGTCTAACTCATGCAACCTCTCTGAGTCTAAGCTCGTCATCCCAAGTCTCCCTGGGGACATAGAACCATTGGAGTACAATCATTCTTCAAAGTAGCCACCCTTTGCCTCGATGACAGCTTTACACATTCTTGGCATTCTCTCAACCAGCTTCACGAGGTAGTCACCTGGAATACATTTCAATTAACAGGTGTGCCTTCTTAAAAGTTAATGTATGGAATTTGTGGAATTTATTTCCTTCTTAATGTGTTTGAGCCAATCAGTTGTGTTGTGACAAGGTAGGGGTGGTATACAGAGGATAGCCCTTTTTGGTAAAATGCCAAGTCCATATTATGGCAAGAACAGCTCAAATAAGCAAAGAGAAACAACAGTCCATCCTTACTTTAAGACATACAGTTCAGTCAACATGGACAATTTCAAGAACTTTGAAAGTTTCTTCAAGTGCAGTCACAAAAACCATCAAACGCTATGATGAAACTGGTTCTCATGAGGCCCACCATAGGAAAGAAAGACCCAGAGTTACCTCTGCAGAGGATAAATTCATTAGAGTTAACTGCATCTCAGATTGAAGCCCAAATAAATGCTTCACAGAGTTCAAGTAACAGACACATTTCAACATCAACTGTTCAGAGGAATCAGACCTTCATGGTCGAATTGCTGCAAAGAAACCACTACTAAAGGACACCGATAAGTAGAATAAGAGACTTGGTTGGGCCAAGAAACATGAGCAATGGACATTAGACCGGTGGAAATATGTCCTTTAGTCTGATTAGTCAAATTTTTAGATTTTTAGTTCCAACCACCGTGTCTTTGTGAAACGCAGAGTAGGTGAACGGATGATCTCTGCATGTGTGGTTCCCACCGTGAAGCATGGAGGAGGAGGTGTGGTGTGGCATTCTGCAGCGATACGCCATCCCATCTGGTTTGTGCTTAGTGGGACTATCACTTGTTTTTCAACAGGACAATGACTCAACACACCTCCAGGCTGTGTAAGGGCTATTTGACCAAGAAGGAGAGTGATGAAGTGCTGCATCAGATGACCTGGCCTCCACAATCACCCGACCTCAACCCAATTGAGATGGTTTGGGATGAGTTGGACCGCAGAGTGAAGGAAAAGCATCCAACAAGTGCTCAGCATCTGTGGGAACTCATTCAAGACTGTTGGGAAACATTCCAGGTGAATCTGGTTGAGAGAATGCCAAGAGTGTTCAAAGCTGTCATCAAGGCAAAGGGTGGCTACTTTGAAGAATCTCAAATACAAAATATATTTTGATTTGTTTGAGTTGTTTGGTTACTACATGACTCCGCATGTGTTATTTCATAGTTTTGAAGTATTCATTATTATTCTACAATGTAGAAAATGGTAAAAATAAAGAAAAACCATTGAATGAGAAGGTGTGTCAAAACTTTTGACTCGTATATGCAGTATATATCCCACAGCACTCATTTCTGATTGGCTAGAATTGCATTCTTGAATGTACATTAAAACAAGCTAATGTAAAAGATATCAGGACAGTTGGGAAAGATATGGGGCACCTTGCAATCATGACGCAATAAGCACCTACAAACCGCCTACAAACCGTACTTGCTACAAAGATATGGGGCACCCTACAGAAAGCTAAACCAACAACCACACGAACTGAAATAGGAAACTTTGTATATGCAAGTCCAACGAGGAAGAAACGTAGCTAGATAGCAAATGATTTGTTTTTTTGATTCGTTTTTGTTTTTCTTCCCACATATTTCTAGATTGACCAGCTGTTTTCAGAAACTGATTCTTTAGAATTTGGTTGTCATATTGGCAGGTTAGCAACATACTATTTAGCTAGCTTCTAGCCTAGTGTTTGATATGCAATGAGATCTCCTCGTAAATAACATTCAGTGTTGACGGCTGTCCTGACGAGAAGGCAAACTTTTCTAGCTATGCCATCTAGCGGCCATTATCAGCTCATTGTTATGGATTTATCCAAATGAATGTCAATAGAAAAGAGATACTTTGCGGAGGTCGTGAAAGCAAGGGATAAGAACGTTGTCAATGAGCAACGGAACATAAAGAACAAACGGCTGGTGTCTGTGTCTGTAAATATCAAACTAATCAAACCAACGACCAGCAACCAAAATATGAGAAAGAATGAATTTGCTTACACAAATTTAAATATCAGCAAAAAATTAAGTATTTCTTCATGTAAATGTGTGTTTTCTTTGGCAACTGGGGTACAAGCCTCCGTTCTGTACTTTACCTTGGAAAAATGTACTCTCTGTAAAAGGACTCGGCTGTTTCATCAATTATTCCCACGGTAATGTACAGAACGTCGGTGTTTATCCCTTACATATAAACTCAGAAAAAAAAAGAAATGTCCTCTCATTGTCAACTGCGTTTATTTTCAGCAAACTTAACATGTGTAAATATTTGTATGAACATAACAAGATTCAATAACTGAGACATAAACTGAACAAGTTCCACAGACATGTGACTAACAGAAATTGAATAATGTCTCCCTGAACAAAGGGGGGTCAAAATCAAAAGTAACAGTCAGTATTTGGTGTGGCCACCAGCTGCATTAAGTACTGCAGTGCATCTCCTCCTCATGGACTGCACCACATTTGCCAGTTCTTGCTGTTAGATGTTACCCCCCTCTTCCACCAAGGCACCTGCAAGTTCCCGGACATTTCTGTGGGGAATGGCCCTAGCCCTCACCCTCCGATCCAACAGGTCCCAACATGCTCAATGGGATTGAGATCCGGGCTCTTCGCTGGCCATGGCAGAACACTGACATTCCTGTCTTGCAGGAAATCACGCACAGAATGAGCAGTATGGCTGGTGGCATTGTCATGCTGGAGGGTCATGTCAGGATGAGCCTGCAGGAAGGGTACCACATGAGGGAGGAGGATGTCTTCCCTGTAACGCACAGCCTTGAGATTGCCTGCAATGACAACAAGCTCAGTCCGATGATGCTGTGACACCTCGCCCCAGACCATGACGGACCCTCCACCTCCAAATCGCTCCCGCTCTAGAGTACAGGCCTCGGTGTAATGCTCATTCCTTCGACGATAAATGCGAATCCACCCATTACCCCTGGTGAGACAAAACTGCTACTCGTCAGTGAAGAGCACTTTTTGCCAGTCCTGTCTGGTCCAGCGACGGTGGGTTTGTGCCCATCGGTGACGTTGTTGCCGGTGATGTCTGGTGAGGACCTGCCTTACAACAGGCCTACAAGCCCTCAGTCCAGCTTCTCAGCCTATTGCGGACAGTCTGAGCACTGATGGAGGGATTGTGCGTTGCTGGTGTAACTCGGGCAGTTGTTGTTGCCATCCTGTACCTGTCCCGCAGGTGTGATGTTCGGATGTACCTATCCTGTGCAGGTGTTGTACACGTGGTCTGCCACTGCGAGGACGATCAGCTGTTTGTCTTGTCTCCCTGTAGCGTTGTCTTAAATGTCTCACAGTACGGACATTGCAATTTATTGCCCTGGCCACATCTGCAGTCCTCATGCCTCCTTGCAGCATGCCTAAGGCATGTTCACGCAGATGAGCAGGGACACTGGGCATCTTTCTTTTGGTGTTTTTCAGAGTCAGTAGAAAGGCCTCTTTAGTGTCCTAAGTTTTCATAACTGTGACCTTAATTGCCTACCGTCTGTAAGCTGTAAGTGTCTTAACGACCGTTCCACATGTGCATGTTCATTAATTGCTTATGGTTCATTGAACAAGCAGTGTTTAAACCCTTTACAATGAAGACCTGTGAAGTTATTGGAGTATTACAAATTATCTTTGAAAGACAGGGTCATGAAAAAGGGAAGTTTCTTTTTTTTGCTGAGTTTATAGCAGGTAGGCAGGGTTCTAAACAAACGTTTTGCACTTTTTGAGTTGGTGGCACCAGCAAATGATTTGGTCGCACACATTTTTTAAATAATTGATAATGACCTGGCCTGTGTCCCATAATACGCCTGCATTCCATGCAGAACCAGGCTTAAATGACTCGCCGTCTTTTAAAATAGCATGCCCTTGTGTGCTTACATTGATTTGAATAGATTTACTGTAACAGCAAATAAAACAGACTGTTGAAATAAAGTGGAACATGTATTTATTGCAGATGTCGAAGTGCCATGTGTCAAATCCTCTAGAGGACAGAATAAATAAACAATACCACGGCAAACAAACAAACAACGAGAACGACCTTCATTTGCTCATATTTTCAGGTTTCGCTCCAAAAATCAGACCTTTTTTAAAAAATAGAAAAACAACTTAATTGGATGGTCTAAGTCTACAGCAAAGTTTAAACTAGCAGACTAGTGAAACACCCGTCAATTGGAGGGAAACAAACCAAAGCGCCTACATCTGTCATAAAAGCCAGAGATCAAAAAATGTAATGACAGAATAATGATCATGTAGCAGTAGGACTTCTCAAGGTCCCTGGAGGAAAATGTCTGCTATTCAAGGCTATTCCATGATGTCCTAATTGTGCCAAGAACTTTTTACTTTTTAATTACCTGGTTTGCATACCCATTCTTGCCTTAGCATTTACTGGTCGACGTAACAACATCTTTCCTGCTGCTTTCACTCCACGCAACACCTAGCTGTTAGAGAGCTCAAACAGCTGGACCAAGCAGCCCACTGATGGGGATGATCGACTGGCCTGAAGGTTTTCCCGGAGCCCTGACGCACCGGGGCTTTCCCCGTGCTGTTGTTGACTCTTCAGAGAGTTGGTTTATTTTTGGTCAATTGCACACTAGTTTTTGAATGAATCATTGGGCTACTCATCTTTGCATCACACAGAGATAGAGAGAGAGAGAGAGAGAGAGAGAGAGAGAGAGAGAGAGAGAGAGAGAGAGAGAGAGAGAGAGAGAGAGAGAGAGACAGAGACAGAGACAGAGACAGAGACAGAGACAGAGACAGAGACAGAGACAGAGACAGAGACAGAGACAGAGACAGAGACAGAGAGACAGAGAGACAGAGAGACAGAGAGACAGAGAGAGAGAGAGACAGACAGACAGACAGAGACAGACAGACAGACAGACAGACAGACAGACAGACAGACAGACAGACAGACAGACAGACAGAGAGAGAGAGAGAGAGAGAGAGAGAGAGAGAGAGAGAGAGAGAGAGAGAGAGAGGAAAACCCCTAAGAAAGAAATTGAGAAACCTATCCAACCAAATACACAGAGACCCCGAAGACCTTCATTATGGTGAAACACTAAAACAGTAGAGAAATACACTAGGAAAAAAGAAGCATGTCAGAAAACAGCTCAATGTCATTAAAGAATCCATAGACTATAACCAATTCTGGGAACATTGGAAAACACTAAACAAACAACAACACAAAGAATTATCTATCCAAAATGGAGATGTGTGGATAAACCACTTCTCCAATCTGATTGGCTCTACAACAAAGAACAAACATCTAAAACATATACATGATCAAATACACATCTTAGAATCAGCTATTAAAGACTACCAGAACCAACTGGATTCTCCAATTACATTGAATGAACTACAGGACAAAATACAAACCCTCCAACCCAAAGAGGCCTGTGGTGTTGATGGTATCCGAAATGAAATGATACAATTAACAGACTACAAATTTCAATTGGCTATAGTAAAACTCGTTAACATCATCCTCAGCTCTGGCATCTTCCCCAATATTTGGAACCAAGGACTGATCACCCCAACTGACAAAAGTCACCCCAATAACTTGAGTCAACAGGTATTCACCCTGCACAACCTAATTGACAAACAAACAAACCAAAACAAAGGCAAAGTCTTCTCATGCTCTATTGATTTAAAAAAAAGCTTTTAACTCATTTTGACATGAGGGTCTGATATATAAATTGAAGGAAAGCAAGTTATAAACTTATAAACAATTTAAAAACATACGATATTATACATTCAATGTACACAAACAACAAATGTTCAGATACAATTGGCAAAAAACTCACTATTAGGAAGGTGCTCCTAATGTTTGAAATACTCAGGTACATCAATGAGTTGGTGAGGGCACTAGAAGTCTGCAGCACCCAGCCTCACCATACTAGACCCTGGAGTCAAAACGTCTACTGTTTGTGAATGATCTGTCCCCAACCAAGGAGGCCTAGAGCAGCACCTCCCTGTAGGTGTTCACTCCAACCCCAGGTATAACAAACCGGATTCAGCTTATCAACCAGCTAATTATTACAATCAGGCTCGCTAGATTAGGGTTGGAGCGAAAAAACCTACAGGACGGCGATTCTCTCAAATAGCACCATATCTCCTATATAGTGCACTACGTTTGACCAAAGCCCAGTGGTCCCTGTGTGGGCACTGGTCAAAAGTAGTACACTGTAAAGGGAATAGGGTGCCATTTAGGACTCAGGCTAGGTTCTCCGTCTGAAAGTAGTACACTATAAAGGGAATAGGGTGCCATTTAGGACTCAGGCTAGGTTCTCCGTCTGAAAGTAGTACACTGTAAAGGGAATAGGGTGCCATTGGGACTCAGGCTAGGTTCTCCGTCTGAAAGTAGTACACTATAAAGGGAATAGGGTGCCATTTGTTAGCTCCAGAGCATAGCTCTAGCGGCCAGCGGCCGAGCCGTATTGCTTCCGTCTTCATCAGCATCTCCATAGTCCCCCATGCCTGATTATGCACAATGTGTTATCCGAGCTTGCAATATTGATATTTTCCTTAACAGTCAAGGTTAGCCGTGCACTCCTGGAGTCCTCATTTGAATGTGATCATGTTAATGATGTGTATTGATGTGGTATAATGACAGGCCTTCAGGGAGTGACACCATGCTGTTTGTCAATGGCACTCCACACTGCTGCAAAGCCACCACCACTGCTGCTACTGCTACTTCAGCTAATACTACTACTGCTACTACTGCTAATACTACTAATACTGATATTGCTATTACTAGTACTACTACTACTGCTACTACTGCTAATACTACTACTGCTACTACTACTACTACTACTACTACTACTACTACTACTACTACTTCAGCTAATACTACTACTGCTACTACTACTGCTGCTACTACTGCTAGTATTGCTATTGCTAATAATAGTATTGCTACAATTACTACTGCTACTGCTGCTATTGCTACTGCTGCTACTACTGTGGCTACCCCTACCCCTACTACTATCACTACTGCTGCTGATCAAATCAAATCAAATTGTATTTGTCACATATTCTGAATACAACAGGTGTAGACCGTCTACATTCAATTCATTTTTTCCCAACTCTCTCTTTCCCCTCCTTGCCTCTTATGACCTCACCCTTTCCCAATCCCCTCCAACTCACAAGGCAGGCAATAGGCTTGTCCTCATCTCTACTAGAGGCTGTTCTCCTACTAATCTCACTGTAACCCCCCTCCAGGTCTCTGTTCTCCTACTAATCTCACTGTACCCCTCCTCCAGGTCTCTGTTCTCCTACTAATCTCAATGTAACCCCACCCAAAGGTCTCTGTTCTCCTACTAATCTCACTGTAACCCCCCCCCCCTCCAGGTCTCTGTTCTCCTACTAATCTCACTGTACCCCCTCCAGGTCTCTGTTCTCCTACTAATCTCACTGTAACCCTCCTCCAGGTCTCTGTTCTCCTACTAATCTCACTGTAACCCTCCTCTAGGTCTCTGTTCTCCTACTAATCTCACTGTAATCCTTCTCCAGGTCTCTGTTCTCCTACTAATCTCACTGTAACCCTCCTCCAGGTCTCTGTTCTCCTATTAATCTCACTGTAACCCGCCTCCAGGTCTCTGTTCTCCTAATAATCTCACTGTAACCCTCCTCCAGGTCTCTGTTCTCCTACTAATCTCACTGTAACCCCCTCCAGGTCTCTGTTCTCCTCCTAATCTCACTGTAACCCCCCTCCAGGTCTCTGTTCTCCTACTAATCTCACTGTAACCCCCCTCCAGGTCTCTGTTCTCCTACTAATCTCACTGTAACCCTCCTCCAGGTCTCTGTTCTCCTACTAATCTCACTGTAATCCCCCTCCAGGTCTCTGTTCTCCTACTAATCTCACTGTAACCCCCCTCCAGGTCTCTGTTCTCCTACTAATCTCACTGTAATCCTTCTCCAGGTCTCTGTTCTCCTACTAATCTCACTGTAACCCCCCTCCAGGTCTCTGTTCTCCTACTAATCTCACTGTAACTCCCCTCCAGGTCTCTGTTCTCCTACTAATCTCACTGTAACCCCCCTCCAGGTCTCTGTTCTCCTACTAATCTCACTGTAACCCCCTCCAGGTCTCTGTTCTCCTACTAATCTCACTGTAACCCCCCCCCACCTCCAGGTCTCTGTTCTCCTACTAATCTCACTGTAACCCCCTCCAGGTCTCTGTTCTCCTACTAATCTCACTGTAACCCTCCTCCAGGTCTCTGTTCTCCTACTAATCTCACTGTAACCCCCCTCCAGGTCTCTGTTCTCCTACTAATCTCACTGTAACCCTCCTCCAGGTCTCTGTTCTCCTACTAATCTCACTGTAACCCTCCTCCAGGTCTCTGTTCTCCTACTAATCTCACTGTAACCCCCCTCCAGGTCTCTGTTCTCCTACTAATCTCACTGTAACCCTCCTCCAGGTCTCTATTCTCCTACTAATCTCACTGTAACCTCCTCCAGGTCTCTGTTCACCTACTAATCTCACTGTAACCCCCTCCAGGTCTCTGTTCTCCTACTAATCTCACTGTAACCTCCTCCAGGTCTCTGTTCTCCTACTAATCTCACTGTAACCTCCTCCAGGTCTCTGTTCTCCTACTAATCTCACTGTAACCCTCCTCCAGGTCTCTGTTCTCCTACTAATCTCACTGTAACCCCCCCCCCTCCAGGTCTCTGTTCTCCTACTAATCTCACTGTAACCCCCCCCCCCAGGTCTCTGTTCTCCTACTAATCTCACTGTACCCCCTCCAGGTCTCTGTTCTCCTACTAATCTCACTGTAATCCTCCTCCAGGTCTCTGTTCTCCTACTAATCTCACTGTAACCCCCCTCCAGGTCTCTGTTCTCCTACTAATCTCACTGTAACCCCCCTCCAGGTCTCTGTTCTCCTACTAATCTCACTGTAACCCCCCTCCAGGTCTCTGTTCTCCTACTAATCTCACTGTAACCCCCTCCAGGTCTCTGTTCTCCTACTAATCTCACTGTAACCCCCCCCCCCCCCCCTCCAGGTCTCTGTTCTCCTACTAATCTCACTGTAACCCCCTCCAGGTCTCTGTTCTCCTACTAATCTCACTGTAACCTCCTCCAGGTCTCTGTTCTCCTACTAATCTCACTGTAACCCTCCTCCAGGTCTCTGTTCTCCTACTAATCTCACTGTAACCCCCCTCCAGGTCTCTGTTCTCCTACTAATCTCACTGTAACCCTCCTCCAGGTCTCTGTTCTCCTACTAATCTCACTGTAACCCTCCTCCAGGTCTCTATTCTCCTACTAATCTCACTGTAACCTCCTCCAGGTCTCTGTTCTCCTACTAATCTCACTGTAACCCTCCTCCAGGTCTCTGTTCTCCTACTAATCTCACTGTAACCCCCTCCAGGTCTCTGTTCTCCTACTAATCTCACTGTAACCTCCTCCAGGTCTCTGTTCTCCTACTAATCTCACTGTAACCTCCTCCAGGTCTCTGTTCTCCTACTAATCTCACTGTAACCCTCCTCCAGGTCTCTGTTCTCCTACTAATCTCACTGTAACCCTCCTCCAGGTGTCTGTTCTCCTACTAATCTCACTGTAACCCCCTCCAGGTCTCTGTTCTCCTACTAATCTCACTGTAACCCCCCCCCCCCCTCCAGGTCTCTGTTCTCCTACTAATCTCACTGTAACCCTCCTCCAGGTCTCTGTTCTCCTACTAATCTCACTGTAACCCCCTCCAGGTCTCTGTTCTCCTACTAATCTCACTGTAACCCTCCTCTAGGTCTCTGTTCTCCTACTAATCTCACTGTAACCCCCTCCAGGTCTCTGTTCTCCTACTAATCTCACTGTAACCCTCCTCTAGGTCTCTGTTCTCCTACTAATCTCACTGTAACCCCCCTCCAGGTCTCTGTTCTCCTACTAATCTCACTGTAACCCCCTCCAGGTCTCTGTTCTCCTACTAATCTCACTGTAACCCTCCTCCAGGTCTCTGTTCTCCTACTAATCTCACTGTAACCTCCTCCAGGTCTCTGTTCTCCTACTAATCTCACTGTAACCCTCCTCCAGGTCTCTGTTCTCCTACTAATCTCACTGTAACCCCCTCCAGGTCTCTGTTCTCCTACTAATCTCACTGTAACCCCCCTCCAGGTCTCTGTTCTCCTACTAATCTCACTGTAACCCCCCTCCAGGTCTCTGTTCTCCTACTAATCTCACTGTAACCCTCCTCCAGGTCTCTGTTCTCCTACTAATCTCACTGTAACCTCCTCCAGGTCTCTGTTCTACTAATCTCACTGTAACCCCCCTGCAGGTCTCTGTTCTCCTACTAATCTCACTGTAACCCCCCTGCAGGTCTCTGTTCTCCTACTAATCTCACTGTAACCCCCTCCAGGTCTCTGTTCTCCTACTGATCTCACTGTAACCCCCTCCAGGTCTCTGTTCTCCTACTAATCTCACCGTAAAACCCCTCCAGGTCTCTGATCTCACTGTAACCTTCCTCCTGGTCTCTGATCTCACTGTAACTCCCCTCCAGGTCTCTGATCACTACTTAGTTTAATTTTCTGTCTAAACAAAACATTGTTTAGAAAGTTGCTTTTAGTTGTCTGGTTTGTTAGATTGACATTTACTAAATACATGTTTAAACAGACGGGTTTATTGGTGTGAAAATACACCAGCTATTTTGGACCACCAGGCTGCTGATGTCATGCAGCCTGTCGTTTTGGGTTTATACTTTTTGATAACGACAACGACAATTTTGATGTCGGACGACAATAGACAAGATGTCACTGTGACAACTGTCTACAGACATGGGGATAGTAACCAGCCTTTAGTCTTGACATCGTTGGTTGTTTACTACTGTACTCACTCTGTTTAGCACATGGCCTCACATGTGAATCCTTAAAGAGATGGGTGGGGCTAAAGCTTAAGAGGGTGTGAACGATGCTGAATGGGTGTAGATAAATAAGAGCTCTCCAGTAGGTATCAAAACAGTCAAGGGCCATTTTCTCAAAAGTGGGGTTACAAGTTTATCAATTTTCAAAGCTGAATTACTTTCCCATTGTTCCTCAACTGCAGTGTATAATATACCATTTTCTGGACTCTCTACTTTTATTCAATGTAAAAAACAAGATTTAACATTTTGCTGCATAAGACCAATTAAGCAGGTCGGTCACACCTGTAAGTTGCTCTGGATAAGAGTGTCTGCTAAATTACTAAAATGTAAATGTTCTTCTGCTCCTGCTGCTACTTGACATTTGAGTCACTTAACTGATGCTCTTATCTAGGGTGACGTACAGGGGCAATTATGGTTAAGTGCCTTGCTCAAGGGCACATCGATAGATTTTTCACATAGTCGGCTCAAGGATTCAATCCAACAACCTTTCGGTTACTAGCCCGACGTGTCACAGGTCAGGTTCTCCCCTGAGTGTACTACCTGAGGTTGCCACTGGACTGCACCCTTGGGTTACTTCTAGTATCCAGGTCACCCTGATTGGGCTTATTGGGATCACCTGCTGGATGACTAATTAGGTTCCTCTGTGGACTGGGCCAGTTGCTCAGGTCTCATGTTTTGTTCAGTGTTCTCGTGTGCCCTTGCTTTGTTGTTTTGCTATGAAGACCTTAAGTAAATATTCTGGATTTACCCTTACCTCTCAAGTTTCCTGAATTTCAGCCTGTCTGACATGCCCAAAGTAAACTGCCTGTTACTCAGGCCCAGAAGCTAGGATATGCATATAATTGGTAGAATTTGATGGAAAACACTCAGAAGTTTATCGAACTGTTAAAATAATGTCTGTGAGTATAACAGAACTGATATAGCAGGCAAAAACCCGAGGAGAATCCATTCGGATTTTATTTTTTATTTTTTATTTTTGGAGCTCAGATTGACTTCCAATGCAATGCTATTGAAATATCTAATTTCCGCCTCCCAGATTTCAGTTCCTATGGCATCCAGTAGATGTCAACAGTCTTTATACAATGTTTTAGGCTTGTTTTTTTTTAAATTAAGAAGTACTTGTAGTCGTTCCAAGTTGAGCACAAGGGCAAAGTAGTCTTTTTGCGCACGTGAACGTGGGAGCGCTCTTCGTTCTTTTCCTTTGCTATTGAACATAGTAATCTCCGTCTGAAATATTATTGTTTATTTAGATATTAGACAACCTGAGGATTAATAACAAACATCGTTTGACTCGTTTGGACGATCTTTGCTGGTAAATTTTTGGAATCTTTTGTATGCATGTTGAAGGACTGGATTATTGAATTCAATGGCGCCAACTAAACAGCGTTTTTGGGATATAAAGAAGGACTTTATCGAACATAATGACAATTTATTGTGTAGCTGGGACCCTTGGGATTGCAAACCGAGGAAGATCTTCAAAAGTAAGTGATTTATTTTTTCGCTATTTGTTATTTTGTGAAGCCTGTGCTGGGTTGGAAAATATGCTAATGTGAGGTGCTGTCCTCAGACAATCGAATGCTATGCTTTTGCTGTAAAGCCTTCTTGAAATCTGACAACGCAGTTTGATTACCAAGATTCTAAGCTAAAGAATCATGTACGACACTTGTATTTTCATGAATGTTTAATTTTACAATTTTGTATTTTGAATTTAGCGCGCTCCGATATCACCGGATGTCGTCGAATTTGATTCCGCTAGCGGGATCTCCGCTCTCAGGGTTTTTAAAGGTCTTACTCACATCGGCTACGGAGAGCGTGATCACACAGTCATCCGGAAAAGCTGATGCTCTCATATATGTTTCAGTGTTACTTGAATCAACGCGAGCATAGAAGTCATTATGCTCGTCTGGTAGGCTTGTGTCACTGTGCAGCTCGCGGCTGTGCTTCTCTTTGTGGTCTGTAATAGTTTGCAAGCCCTGCCACATCCAACAAGCTTCGCGGCCGGTGTAGTGCGATTCGATCGTAGTCCTGTATTGATGCTTTTCCTGTTTGATGGTTCCGGGTTGATGGTTCCGAGTCCCACTCCTTGAAAGACTCTGGTTGGAACTGGGAGCACTATAACCCATTAAATCTCTGGTTGGGACTGGGAGCACTATAACCCATTAAATCTCTGGTTGGGGACTGGGAGCACTATAACCCATTAAATCTCTGGTTGGGGACTGGGAACACTATAACCCATTAAATCTCTGGTTGGGGACTGGGAGCACTATAACCCATTAAATCTCTGGTTGGGGACTGGGAGCACTATAACCCATTAAATCTCTGGTTGGGACTGGGAGCACTATAACCCATTAAATCTCTGGTGGGAACTGGGAGCACTATAACCCATTAAGTCTCTGGTTGGGACTGGGAACACTCCAGCCCATTAAGTCTCTGGTGGTGACTGGGAACACTCCAGCCCATTAAGTCTCTGGTGGGGACTGGGAACACTCCAGCCCATTAAGTCTCTGGTGGTGACTGGGAACACTCCAGCCCATTAAGTCTCTGGTTGGGACTGGGAACACTACAGCACAGTAAGTCTCTGGTTGGGACTGGGAACACTCCAGCCCATTAAATCTCTGGTGGGGACTGGGAACACTCCAGCCCATTTAGTCTCTGGTGGGGACTGGGAACACTCCAGCACAGTAAGTCTCTGGTTGGGACTGGGAACACTCCAGCCAATTAAGTCTCTGGTTGGGACTGGGAACACTCCAGCCCATTAAGTCTCTGGTTGGGACTGGGAACACTCCAGCCCATTAAGTCTCTGGTTGGGACTGGGAACACTCCAGCCAATTAAGTCTCTGGTTGGGACTGGGAACACTCCAGCCCATTAAATCTCTGGTGGGGACTGGGAACACTCCAGCCCATTTAGTCTCTGGTGGGGACTGGGAACACTCCAGCACAGTAAGTCTCTGGTTGGGACTGGGAACACTACAGCACAGTAAGTCTCTGGTTGGGACTGGGAACACTCCAGGACAGTAAGTCTCTGGTTGGGACTGGGAACACTCCAGGACAGTAAGTCTCTGGTTGGGACTGGGAACACTCCAGCCCATTAAGTCTCTGGTGGTGACTGGGAACACTCCAGCCCATTAAGTCTCTGGTGGGGACTGGGAACACTCCAGCCCATTAAGTCTCTGGTGGTGACTGGGAACACTCCAGCCCATTAAGTCTCTGGTTGGGACTGGGAACACTACAGCACAGTAAGTCTCTGGTTGGGACTGGGAACACTCCAGCCCATTAAATCTCTGGTGGGGACTGGGAACACTCCAGCCCATTTAGTCTCTGGTGGGGACTGGGAACACTCCAGCACAGTAAGTCTCTGGTTGGGACTGGGAACACTCCAGCCAATTAAGTCTCTGGTTGGGACTGGGAACACTCCAGCCCATTAAGTCTCTGGTTGGGACTGGGAACACTCCAGCCCATTAAGTCTCTGGTTGGGACTGGGAACACTCCAGCCAATTAAGTCTCTGGTTGGGACTGGGAACACTCCAGCCCATTAAATCTCTGGTGGGGACTGGGAACACTCCAGCCCATTTAGTCTCTGGTGGGGACTGGGAACACTCCAGCACAGTAAGTCTCTGGTTGGGACTGGGAACACTACAGCACAGTAAGTCTCTGGTTGGGACTGGGAACACTCCAGGACAGTAAGTCTCTGGTTGGGACTGGGAACACTCCAGGACAGTAAGTCTCTGGTTGGGACTGGGAACACTCCAGGACAGTAAGTCTCTGGTTGGGACTGGGAACACTCCAGGAAAGTAAGTCTCTGGTTGGGACTGGTGTATCTCGTAAACACAATTCGGGATCAGATGTGTATGAACCCTTTGTTTCAAATGGGTTTGTGTCTCTGCTGTTAAGCAGCCGGTGAAGATACAGCGAGACACTGGGGCGGCCCAGTTCTTCATTCTGGAGGGTGTTTTGCCTTTGTCTGACACTTCAGCAACTGGTTACAGTGTGTTAGTACAAGGTTACAGTGTGTTAGTACAAGGTTACAGTGTGTTAGTACAAGGTTACAGTGTGTTAGTACAAGGTTACAGTGTGTTAGTACAAGGTTACAGTGTGTTAGTACAAGGTTACAGTGTGTTGGTACAAGGTTACAGTGTGTTAGTACAAGGTTACAGTGTGTTAGTACAAGGTTACAGTGTGTTAGTACAAGGTTACAGTGTGTTAGTACAAGGTTACAGTGTGTTAGTACAAGGTTACAGTGTGTTGGTACAAGGTTACAGTGTGTTGGTACAAGGTTACAGTGTGTTGGTACAAGGTTACAGTGTGTTAGTACAAGGTTACAGTGTGTTAGTACAAGGTTACAGTGTGTTAGTACAAGGTTACAGTGTGTTAGTACAAGGTTACAGTAGGTTAGTACAAGGTTACAGTGTGTTAGTACAAGGTTACAGTGTGTTAGTACAAGGTTACAGTGTGTTAGTACAAGGTTACAGTGTGTTAGTACAAGGTTACAGTGTGTTAGTACAAGGTTACAGTGTGTTAGTACAAGGTTACAGTGTGTTAGTACAAGGTTACAGTGTGTTGGTACAAGGTTACAGTGTGTTAGTACAAGGTTACAGTGTGTTGGTACAAGGTTACAGTGTGTTAGTACAAGGTTACAGTGTGTTAGTACAAGGTTACAGTGTGTTAGTACAAGGTTACAGTGTGTTAGTACAAGGTTACAGTGTGTTAGTACAAGGTTACAGTGTGTTAGTACAAGGTTACAGTGTGTTAGTACAAGGTTACAGTGTGTTAGTACAAGGTTACAGTGTGTTAGTACAAGGTTACAGTGTGTTAGTACAAGGTTACAGTGTGTTAGTACAAGGTTACAGTGTGTTAGTACAAGGTTACAGTGTGTTAGTACAAGGTTACAGTGTGTTAGTACAAGACGTGGAGATGGATTGTATGAAAGTTCCTTTGTATAATGTGGAACTAGAGTCTGATCTTATTTCTGGTTCCGTTGTCGTTGGAGTGAGGCCTAGCCGAACGGTGAAGGGGGTCTTATTTATTTTGGGAAATGATTTGGCTGGAGGGAAGGTTGTGTTGAATCCTGTCGTTTGTAAGGAACCCAGAGTGGAGGAACCTGAGGGGTCAGAAAAGTACCCTAGAGTGTTCTCAGCGTATGCCGTTACACATGTTATGTCAAGCAAGTCACTGGGAGCAAGTCTAGTGTTAAGGAGGATGGCAACAATCCTACCATGGTTAATCTGTCTGAGACGTTTATGGGTGATACTGACTTTGGCAAACCTCCTGATTTGACCTCTCTTTTGAAAACCATACAGGTGAGTGAGTATGTAGGACCGCTGAAGGAAGAGAGGGTCCTTACAGATGACACTCTGATGTCAAGGAAACAGCTGATTGCTGAACTGAGTAAATATGATTCCCTCGTCCCTCTTTTTGCTGAGATACGTCCAGAGGAGGAGTTTAATGACGTTTGTGTGGGTTACTTTGACAGAGATGGTGTCCTGATGGGAAAATGGCGTTCTCACACCACTTCTGGGCAGGACGACTTTGCCCCAGTGTATCTCAAATTGTCGTTCCAGGTACACTTTGACAAGAGATACTGAGGTTGGCTCACAATGGTAATATGGCAGGGCATCTTGGGGTCAACAAGACATATGACTGTATCTCGTAACTTGGTCTGAAACTGGTCTGATCCAATGATGTTGTGTTTTACTATAAATCCTGTGGCATTTGCCAGCGGACCGAACCAGTACAGTCAGGCCGGGTACTATAGGTGTGTTTATGAAACAAGACTTATGCTAGACCACAGCTCTCTTCCAAATAGCTTAAATATTATATTCCACATAATCATCTATACAATCATCTATTACAATACTTGAATTACATCTTGCATTATATTTCAAAAGCAATGAGTCTACTCTGTTCCCTCAAACAAAGTACTTGCTGTAACACAAAAACCGTGGTGTTTCTAATCTATGATATTCAGTGTTTCTATATTATATTTTAACCAAGTGTCCAAAGGTCATCCCATACAGATAATGAAGGAAATATATGCGATACAAGGAATCAATAAAACGTTTAGACGAGGAGACAGAGAGAGGAACAGAACAGGAAGTAACTCTGTGAGGAGTAAAAACCTGACAGTTTATTGATGTAGAATGGGTCTTTGAAACACTGTGTAGGCTTTTAAGCTTCTTTAAGATCAGTTGTGCTTCACGTACTGGAGGAATTAATCTCAGGGCTCCCGGAGGATTAACTTCAAAATGTGATAAAACCGGGATTACACTCCATACTGCTCATCACTTCCTGACCTTAGCACCAAGCAATACAACCCCCTATGTTAATACAGCAGCTTACCTTAACACCAGGCAATACAACCCTCTATGTTAATACAGCAGCTTACCTTAACACCAGGCAATAAAGCAGCTTACCTTAACACCAGACAATACAACCCCCTATGTTAATACAGCAGCTTACCTTAACACCAGGCAATACAGCAGCTTACCTTAACACCAGGCAATACAACCCCCTATGTTAATACAGCAGCATATCTTAACACCAGGCAATACAGCAGCTTACCTTAACACCAGGCAATACAACCCCCTATGTTAATACAGCAGCTTACCTTAACACCAGGCAATACAGCAGCTTACCTTAGCACCAGGCAATACAACCCCCTATGTTAATACAGCAGCTTACCTTAACACCAGGCAATACAGCAGCTTACCTTAACACCAGGCAACACAACCCCCCATGTTAATACAGCAGCTTACCTTAACACCAGGCAATACAGCAGCTTACCTTAGCACCAGGCAATACAACCCCCTATGTTAATACAGCAGCTTACCTTAACACCAGGCAATACAACCCCCTATGTTAATACAGCAGCTTACCTTAACACCAGGCAATACAACCCCCTATGTTAATACAGCAGCTTACCTTAACACCAGGCAATACAACCCCCTATGTTAATACAGCAGCTTAGCTTAACACCAGGCAATACAACCCCCTATGTTAATACAGCAGCTTAGCTTAACACCAGGCAATACAACCTGCCATGTTAATACAGCAGCTTACCTTAACACCAGGCAATACAACCTGCCATGTTAATACAGCAGCTTATCTTAACACCAGGCAATACAGCAGCTTACCTTAACACCAGGCAATACAACCACCTATGTTAATACAGCAACTTACCTTAACACCAGGCAACACAACCCCCTATGTTAATACAGCAGCTTACCTTAACACCAGGCAATACAACCCCCTATGTTAATACAGCAGCTTACCTTAACACCAGGCAATACAGCAGCTTACCTTAACACCAGGCAATACAACCACCTATGTTAATACAGCAGCTTACCTTAACACCAGGCAACACAACCCCCTATGTTAATACAGCAGCTTACCTTAACACCAGGCAATACAGCAGCTTACCTTAACACCAGGCAATACAACCACCTATGTTAATACAGCAGCTTACCTTAACACCAGGCAATACAACCCCCTATGTTAATACAGCAGCTTACCTTAACACCAGGCAAGACAACCCCCTATGTTAATACAGCAGCTTACCTTAACACCAGGCAATACAACCCCCTATGTTAATACAGCAGCTTACCTTAACACCAGGCAACACAACCCCCTATGTTAATACAGCAGCTTACCTTAACACCAGACAATACAACCCCCTATGTTAATACAGCAGCTTACCTTAACACCATGCAATACAACCCCCTATGTTAATACAGCAGCTTACCTTAACACCAGGCAACACAACCCCTCCATGTTAATACAGCAGCTTACCTTAACACCAGGCAATACAACCCCCTATGTTAATACAGCAGCTTACCTTAACACCAGGCAATACAGCAGCTTACCTTAACACCAGGCAATACAGCAGCTTACCTTAACACCAGGCAATACAGCAGCTTACCTTAACACCAGGCAATACAACCTGTCATGTTAATACAGCAGCTTACCTTAACACCAGGCAATACAGCAGCTTACCTTAACACCAGGCAATACAACCCCTCCATGTTAATACAGCAGCTTACCTTAACACCAGGCAATACAGCAGCTTACCTTAACACCAGGCAATACAACCCCTATGTTAATACAGCAGCTTACCTTAACACCAGGCAATACAGCAGCTTACCTTAACACCAGGTAATACAACCCCTATGTTAATACAGCAGCTTACCTTAACACCAGGCAATACAACCCCCTATGTTAATACAGCAGCTTACCTTAACACCAGGCAATACAACCCCTATGTTAATACAGCAGCTTACCTTAACACCAGGCAATACAACCCCCTATGTTAATACAGCAGCTTACCTTAACACCAGGCAATACAACCTGCCATGTTAATACAGCAGCTTACCTTAACACCAGGCAATACAACCCCCTATGTTAATACAGCAGCTTACCTTAACACCAGGCAATACAACCTGCCATGTTAATACAGCAGCTTACCTTAACACCAGGCAATACAACCCCCTATGTTAATACAGCAGCTTACCTTAACACCAGGCAATACAACCCCCTATGTTAATACAGCAGCTTACCTTAACACCAGGCAATACAGAAGCTTACCTTAACACCAGGCAATACAACTCCCTATGTTAATACAGCAGCTTACCTTAACACCAGGCAATACAACCCCTCCATGTTAATACAGCAGCTTACCTTAACAACCCCTCCATGTTAATACAGCAGCTTACCTTAACACCAGGCAATACAGCAGCTTACCTTAACACCAGGCAATACAACCCCTATGTTAATACAGCAGCTTACCTTAACACCAGGCAATACAGCAGCTTACCTTAACACCAGGCAATACAACCCCCTATGTTAATACAGCAGCTTACCTTAGCACCAGGCAATACAACCCCCTATGTTAATACAGCAGCTTATCTTAACACCAGGCAATACAACCCCTCCATGTTAATACAGCAGCTTACCTTAACACCATGCAATACAACCCCTATGTTAATACAGCAGCTTACCTTAACACCAGGCAATACAGCAGCTTACCTTAACACCAGGCAACACAACCCCCCATGTTAATACAGCAGCTTACCTTAACACCAGGCAACACAACCCCCCATGTTAATACAGCAGCTTACCTTAACACCAGGCAATACAACCCCTCCATGTTAATACAGCAGCTTACCTTAACACCAGGCAATACAGCAGCTTACCTTAACACCAGGCAATACAACCCCCTATGTTAATACAGCAGCTTAGCTTAACACCAGGCAATACAACCCCCTATGTTAATACAGCAGCTTACCTTAACACCAGGCAATACAACCCCCTATGTTAATACAGCAGCTTACCTTAACACCAAGCAATACACCCTATGTTAATACAGCAGCTTACCTTAACACCAGGCAATACAACCCCCTATGTTAATACAGCAGCTTACCTTAACACCAGGCAATACAACCCCCTATGTTAATACAGCAGCTTACCTTAACACCAGGCAATACAACCCCCTATGTTAATACAGCAGCTTACCTTAACACCAGGCAATACAACCCCCTATGTTAATACAGCAGCTTACCTTAACACCAGGCAATACAGCAGCTTACATTAACACCAGGCAATACAACCCCCTATGTTAATACAGCAGCTTATCTTAACACCAGGCAATACAGCAGCTTACCTTAACACCAGGCAATACAACCCCCTATGTTAATACAGCAGCTTACCTTAACACCAGGCAATACAGCAGCTTACCTTAGCACCAGGCAATACAACCCCCTATGTTAATACAGCAGCTTACCTTAACACCAGGCAATACAACCCCCTATGTTAATACAGCAGCTTACCTTAACACCAGGCAATACAGCAGCTTACCTTAACACCAGGCAACACAACCCCCCATGTTAATACAGCAGCTTACCTTAACACCTGGCAATACAGCAGCTTACCTTAGCACCAGGCAATACAACCCCCTATGTTAATACAGCAGCTTACCTTAACACCAGGCAATACAACCCCCTATGTTAATACAGCAGCTTACCTTAACACCAGGCAATACAACCCCCTATGTTAATACAGCAGCTTACCTTAACACCAGGCAATACAACCCCCTATGTTAATACAGCAGCTTAGCTTAACACCAGGCAATACAACCCCGTATGTTAATACAGCAGCTTAGCTTAACACCAGGCAATACAACCTGCCATGTTAATACAGCAGCTTACCTTAACACCAGGCAATACAACCTGCCATGTTAATACAGCAGCTTATCTTAACACCAGGCAATACAGCAGCTTACCTTAACACCAGGCAATACAACCACCTATGTTAATACAGCAGCTTACCTTAACACCAGGCAACACAACCCCCTATGTTAATACAGCAGCTTACCTTAACACCAGGCAATACAACCCCCTATGTTAATACAGCAGCTTACCTTAACACCAGGCAATACAGCAGCTTACCTTAACACCAGGCAATACAGCAGCTTACCTTAACACCAAGCAATACAACCCCTCCATGTTAATACAGCAGCTTACCTTAACACCAGGCAATACAACCCCCTATGTTAATACAGCAGCTTACCTTAACACCAGGCAACACAACCCCTCCATGTTAATACAGCAGCTTACCTTAACACCAGGCAATACAACCCCCTATGTTAATACAGCAGCTTACCTTAACACCAGGCAATACAGCAGCTTACCTTAACACCAGGCAATACAACCCCTCCATGTTAATACAGCAGCTTACCTTAACACCAGGCAATACAACCCCTCCATGTTAATACAGCAGCTTACCTTAACACCAGGCAATACAGCAGCTTACCTTAACACCAGGCAATACAACCCCTATGTTAATACAGCAGCTTACCTTAACACCAGGCAATACAGCAGCTTACCTTAACACCAGGTAATACAACCCCCTATGTTAATACAGCAGCTTACCTTAACACCAGGCAATACAACCCCCTATGTTAATACAGCAGCTTACCTTAACACCAGACAATACAACCCCTATGTTAATACAGCAGCATACCTTAACACCAGGCAATACAACCCCTATGTTAATACAGCAGCTTACCTTAACACCAGGCAATACAACCCCCTATGTTAATACAGCAGCTTACCTTAACACCAGGCAATACAACCCCTATGTTAATACAGCAGCTTACCTTAACACCAGGCAATACAACCCCCTATGTTAATACAGCAGCTTACCTTAACACCAGACAATACAACCCCTATTTTAATACAGCAGCTTACCTTAACACCAGGCAATACAATCCCTCCATGTTAATACAGCAGCTTACCTTAACACCAGGCAATACAACCCCCTATGTTAATACAGCAGCTTACCTTAACACCAGGCAATACAGCAGCTTACCTTAACACCAGGCAATACAATCCCCTATGTTAATACAGCAGCTTACCTTAACACCAGGCAATACAACCCCTATGTTAATACAGCAGCTTACCTTAACACCAGGCAATACAACCCCCTATGTTAATACAGCAGCTTACCTTAACACCAGGCAATACAACCCCTATGTTAATACAGCAGCTTACCTTAACACCAGGCAATACAACCCTCTATACTGTAACCTGTTGCTATCTCAATGTAGCCAGAGCAGCAGGCCACAACGTAGGTTAGGAGGAGAATACTGTAACCTGTTGCTATCTCAATGTAGCCAGAGCAGCAGGCCACAACGTAGGTTAGGAGGAGAATACTGTAACCTGTTGCTATCTCAATGTAGCCAGAGCAGCAGGCCACAACGTAGATTAGGAGGAGAATACTGTAACCTGTTGCTATCTCAATGTAGCCAGAGCAGCAGGCCACAACGTAGGTTAGGAGGAGAATACTGTAACCTGTTGCTATCTCTATGTAGCCAGAGCAGCAGACCACAACGTAGGTTAGGAGGAGAATACTGTAACCTGTTGCTATCTCAATGTAGCCAGAGCAGCAGGCCACAACGTAGATTAGGAGGAGAATACTGTAACCTGTTGCTATCTCAATGTAGCCAGAGCAGCAGGCCACAACGTAGGTTAGGAGGAGAATACTGTACCCTGTTGCTATCTCAATGTAGCCAGAGCAGCAGACCACAACGTAGGTTAGGAGGAGAATACTGTAACCTGTTGCTATCTCTATGTAGCCAGAGCAGCAGACCACAACGTAGGTTAGGAGGAGAATACTGTAACCTGTTGCTATCTCAATGTAGCCAGAGCAGCGGGCCAGAACGTAGGTTAGGAGGAGAATACTGTAACCTGTTGCTATCTCTATGTAGCCAGAGCAGCAGACCACAACGTAGGTTAGGAGGAGAATACTGTAACCTGTTGCTATCTCTATGTAGCCAGAGCAGCAGACCACAACGTAGGTTAGGAGGAGAATACTGTAACCTGTTGCTATCTCAATGTAGCCAGAGCAGCGGGCCACAACGTAAGTTAGGAGGAGAATACTGTACCCTGTTGCTATCTCTATGTAGCCAGAGCAGCAGGCCACAACGTAGGTTAGGAGGAGAATACTGTAACCTGTTGCTATCTCAATGTAGCCAGAGCAGCGGGCCACAACGTAGGTTAGGAGGAGAATACTGTAACCTGTTGCTATCTCAATGTAGCCAGAGCAGCGGGCCACAACGTAGGTTAGGAGGAGAATACTGTAACCTGTTGCTATCTGAATGTAGCCAGAGCAGCAGACCACAACGTAGGTTAGGAGGAGAATACTGTAACCTGTTGCTATCTCTATGTAGCCAGAGCAGCAGGCCACAACGTAGGTTAGGAGGAGAATACTGTAACCTGTTGCTATCTCTATGTAGCCAGAGCAGCGGGCCACAACGTAAGTTAGGAGGAGAATACTGTACCCTGTTGCTATCTCTATGTAGCCAGAGCAGCAGGCCACAACGTAGGTTAGGAGGAGAATACTGTAACCTGTTGCTATCTCTATGTAGCCAGAGCAGCAGACCACAACGTAGGTTAGGAGGAGAATACTGTAACCTGTTGCTATCTCAATGTAGCCAGAGCAGCGGGCCACAACGTAGGTTAGGAGGAGAATACTGTAACCTGTTGCTATCTCAATGTAGCCAGAGCAGCAGGCCACAACGTAGGTTAGGAGGAGAATACTGTAACCTGTTGCTATCTCAATGTAGCCAGAGCAGCAGGCCACAACGTAGGTTAGGAGGAGAATACTGTAACCTGTTGCTATCTCTATGTAGCCAGAGCAGCGGGCCACAATGTAGGTTAGGAGGAGAATACTGTAACCTGTTGCTATCTCAATGTAGCCAGAGCAGCGGGCCACAACGTAGGTTAGGAGGAGAATACTGTAAACTGTTGCTATCTCAATGTAGCCAGAGCAGCAGGCCACAACGTAGGTTAGGAGGAGAATACTGTAACCTGTTGCTATCTCAATGTAGCCAGAGCAGCAGGCCACAACGTAGGTTAGGAGGAGAATACTGTAACCTGTTGCTATCTCAATGTAGCCAGAGCAGCAGGCCACAACGTAGCTATAGCAGAAGTGAGGAATTTTCATATACAGTACCAGTCAAAAGTTTGGACACACCTACTCATTCCAGGGTTTTTCTTTATTTTTAATATTTTAAAAATACATCAACATTATGAAATAACACATATGGAATCATGTAGTAACCAAAAAAGTGTTAAAAAAAATCTAAATATATTTTAGATTTGAAATTCTTCAATGTATCCATGACTTGCCTTGATGACAGCTTTTCCCACTCTTGGTATTCTCTCAACCAGCTTCATGACATAGTCATGGGGGGATACAGAAGATAGCTCTATTTGGTAAAAGATCAAGTCCATATTATAGCAAGAATAGCTCCAATTTTATATTTTATATTCTTTAAGGTAGCCACCCATTGCCTTGATGACAGCTATGCACACTCTTGGCTTCTCTCAACCAGCTTCATGAGGATTGTTTTCCAACAGCCTTGAAGGAGTTCCCACATATGCTGAGCACTTGTTGGCTTCTTTTTCTTCACTCTGCGGTCCAACTCATCCCAAACCATCTGAATTGGGTTGAGGTCGGGTGAATGTGGAGGCCAGGTCATCTGATGCAGCACTCCATCACTCTCCTTCTTGATCAAATAGCCCTTACACAGCCTGGAGGTGTGTTGGGTCATTGTCCTGTTGATCAACAAATGATAGTCCCACTAAGCGCAAACCAGATGTGATGGCGATTTGTTGCAGAATGCTGTGGGAGCCATGCTGGTTAAATGTGCCATGAATTCTAAAGAAAATCTCAGACAGTGTAACCAGGAAAGTACCCCCACACCATCACACCTCCTCCTCCATGCTTCACGGTGTAAACCACACATGTGGAGATCATCCGTTCACCTACTCTGTGCTTCACAAACACAGCGGTTGGAATCAAAAATCTCAAATTTGGACTCATCAGACAAAATGTCAATGTCCATTGCTCGTGTTTCTTGGCCCAAGCAAGTCTCTTCTTATTATTGGTGTCCTTTAGTAGTGGTTTCTTTGCAGCAATTCGACCATGAAGGCCTGATTCACACAGTCTCCTCTGACCAGTTGATGTTGAGATGTGTCTGTTACTTGAAATCTGTGAAGCATTTATTTGGGCTGCAATATCTGAGGCTGGTAACTCTAATGAACGTATCTTCTGCAGCAGAGGTAACTCTGGGTCTTCCTTTCTTGTGTCAGTCCTCATGAGAGTCAATTTCATCATAGCGCTTGATGGTTTTTGTGACTGCACTTGAAGAAACTTTCAAAGTTCTTGAAATGTTCCGGATTGACTGACCTTCATGTCTTGAAGTAATGATGGACTGTCGTATCTCTGCTTATTTGATCTGTTCTTGCCATAATATGAACTTGGTCTTTTACCAAATAGGGCTATCTTCAGTATACCAACCCTACATTGTCACAACACAACTGATTGGCTAAAACAAATTAAGGAAAGAAATTCCACATTAACTTTTAACAAGGCACACCTGTTACTTGAAATGCATTCCAGGTGACTACCTCATGACGCTGGTTGAGAGAATGCCAAGAGTGTGCAAAGCTGTCATCAAGGCAAAGGGTGGCTACTTTGAAGACCCTCAAATATAAAATATATTGTTGAACAGTTTTTTGGTTACTACATGATTCCACATGTGTTATTTCATAGTTTTGATGTCTTCACTATTATTCTACAATGTAGAATGCATCTTTCAGAATGCTATGCATCTTGATGTGCCACTATCATACAGGCATCTTACAGATAGCCTAGCAGCAACTGTTACATCATTTATCCAACCTGATGAAAGTTGTTCTCAAACCCTTTTTTGGACAATCGTGCTTGTTTTACATAGTAAAAAATTAAGAAAAACCCTTGAATGAGTAGATGTGTCCAAACTTTTGACTGGTACTGTATTTTCAACATGTAAGTGTTATTACCATCCTACATCACAAAGGCATGGATGTGACAAGTGAAATATCTGTCATAATCGCTTTTTAATATATGGATTGAACACCCTGAGACATTTTGCTATGGCGGCTGTTTGACATAATTACAGAAGTGAACTAGTATATTTTGACAAGAATATCACGGTGTTCAAATGATTGCGTAAACACTGAATGTCATTCACGCTTGATCTCGTCGGTCAGGATCAGACAATGCCTTCCACCACATTCATATAGAGCAGGGGTGTCAAACTCATTTCGCATCGTGGGCCACATACGGCCTAGGGAGATGTCAAGTGGGCCAGACCATTAAAATTATACCATACTCTGCTATAAATAACCAAAATATCATGTATTTCCTTTGTTTTGGTGTAAAGAAGCACAAGAACATTAGGAAAATATTGAAATTTAATGAACTATCCTTTTACAAAACATTTCATGAAACACCTCATATTTCCTTAGACAAATGTGCAATTTACTTTTATCATTCACAAATATGCATTGCAACTGATCCCACTGATTGTACAAAGGCACAAAACTTTAATTGGTACTGAAAAATATAGTAATGCACTTTAAGATTAAATGAGACTTTTAAAGAAAGGAATTTTTAAACCACTTACACATACGCATATAAAATCTAAATGTAATCCCTGCGTACACCTTACAAACTAAGGAGAGTGATTTTAAATGTGTAATGAAGAAAGTGTTCGCCTGTCCTGTAAATCTGTAAACTTCATACATGAAACATACATACACATACAATACATACTGAACATTTATGGAGTTGTATGAACAGTAGAATTCCATCACACAACTTTTGTTTTGAAGCTGCTGACTAACATTAAAGTGCACATTTTTTAAATCACCACAGTAAGGATTCATCTTCACAGAGCTGTATTCTTTCAATGCAAACAGTATCTAAGGCAGCATTTTAAAGGTGTTAGTCTAGTCTGGACTTGCATTTGTTCCTGAAACTTGGCATCTTTTGGCCTGTACAAGTGCATCAACACCAGGTGTCATGTCCTGACTAGCTGTCACTTTCAGAATGTCATTTAAGTGCTTGTTTGTGAGCCTTGAACGCATTTTTGTTTTATTGATATTCATCACTGAGAAAATTTGTTCACAAAGGTAGGTTGTCCCAAACATGCACAAAATTTTAGCAGCCAGGGCTGTTAATTTGGGGTACCCTGGTAGTAGATACTGATAAAATCTGTCCAGACCTACAGAGGCAAATTTGCCCTTCAAATCTGCATCACACTGCAAATCAATTATCTCTAGCTGAATTTCGACCGGCAGATCAGAAGCTTTAACTGTGAAAGGTGAGCGAAAAACTGAAAATTCTGTCTCAAGTTCACCAAATACCTGAAAACGTTTCTCAAACTCCCGCAGTAGTCCTGCAATTTTGTCTTTGTACCGTTTCATGTCCGCATCAGGTCTGGTCACACACACATCTCTCAGACAGGGGAAATGAGCAGGGTTGCCATTTGCCAGTTGCATCTCCCACAAAGTCAGCTTCAACTTAAATGCATGTATGTTGTCAGAAAACTGTGACAACTTTTTTTCGCGGCCTTGCAACATTTTGTTCAGATTGTTCAAGTGTTCAGTAATATCAACCAAGAATGCAAGGTCCCGTAGCCATTCCTGAGATTGTAATTCCAACACCGGTTTTCCTTTTTTCTCCATGAACTGTCCGATTTCCTCTCGTAGATCAAAGAAATGCCTCAGCACAGCGCCTCGGCTTAACCATCTCACTTCAGTGTGGTATGGCAGGCTGTGGGTAATGTTGCTGTCGCTGAGAAGTTTGTCAAACTGACGATGGTTCAGACCTCTGGACCGGATGAAATTTACAGTGCGAACAACCACCTCCATGACGTGGTCCATTTTCAGCGACTTGCAACACAATGCCTCCTGGTGCAAAATACAGTGAAATGTCCAGAAACGATCTCCTCCATTAAGGGCTTGTACTTTGTCTTTGAACTTTGTCGCGACACCTGCTTTCTTTCCGACCATGGATGGCGCGCCGTCTGTAGCCAGGCTGACAGCGCGGGACCAGTCCACTCCAACTCTGTCCAATGCAGCAACGACAGAGCCGAAAATGTCCTCGGCTGTTGTGGTGTCCATCATTGGCACCAACTCAAGAAACTCTTCAGTAACAGTCAATGTCTCATCAACTCCTCGAATAAATATGGCCAGTTGGGCCACGTCTGTGATGTCAGTGCTCTCGTCAATTGCCACGGAAAATGCAATAAATGACTTGACTCTCTGTTTCAATTGACTGTCTAAATCTGCCGATAGTTCCGAAATCCTCTCTGCTATAGTATTCCTCGTCAGGCTAATATTGGCAAAAGCTTGTCGCTTCTCGGGACATACAAGTTCAGCCGCCTTCATCATGCATCGTTTAACAAAGTCACCGTCGGAATACGGCTTCGATGCTAATGCTATTTCGCTAGCAATTAGGTAGCTGGCTTTTACCGCTGCTTCACTGACTTCTCGGCTCTGGATGAAAGTTGACTGCTGTTTCCTCAGACCCGCCAGCAATTCGTTAATCTTATCTCTTCTCAGTTGTCCTTGCAAGCCGTCATATTTTTCGCTGTGATGAGTCTCGTAGTGGCGTCGAATATTATAATCCTTCAATACCGAAACTTGTTGCAAACACACCAAGCACGAAGGTTTTCCGTGCATCTCTGTAAATAAATAGGACGTGGTCCATTTTTCTTTGAAAATTCTACACTCCTTATCTACTTTTCTCCGTTTGGATAACGACATTTTGGCTAATGAGGGTGTAGCGGAGAGGTAGAGACCAAGGTATTAACAACGTCGTAACAAGCAGCAGATGGCGCATTGATACCGTCTGCTGTTTTCAGTCTGTCTCAGTGATGCGGCTTGTCTTCTACTCTGATGGAAAGAGTGCGCCCCTTAGCGGATAATCCATGAATTGCAGCGAATTAAAAATATTAATTCCATGTCTTTTATGCATTTTTTCCACTTTCAAATTATCCTGCGGGCCTGATCGAACCTCCTTGGGGGCCGGTTCCGGCCCGCGGGCCGTATGTTTGACACCCCTGATATAGAGCCTATGTCAATGGTTCTGATTGTTGTCCCATCTACCCCATTGTCATCATCCCAGCCAGCTCCATAACAGGGGCCCAGCCCAGCCAGCTCCATAGCAGGGGGCCCAGCCAGCTCCATAGCAGGGGGCCCAGCCAGCTCCATAGCAGGGGGCCCAGCCAGCTCCATAACAGGGGGCCCAGCCAGCTCCATAGAAGGGGCCCAGCCAGCTCCATAGCAGGGGCCCAGCCAGCTCCATAGCAGGGGCCCAGCCAGCTCCATAACAGGGGGCCCAGCCAGCTCCATAGCAGGGGGCCCAGCCAGCTCCATAGAAGGGGGCCCAGCCAGCTCCATAGCAGGGGGCCCAGCCAGCTCCATAGAAGGGGGCCCAGCCAGCTCCATAGCAGGGGGCCCAGCCAGCTCCATAGCAGGGGGCCCAGCCAGCTCCATAACATGGGGCCCAGCCAGCTCCATAGCAGGGGGTCCAGCCAGCTCCATAACAGGGGCCCAGCCCAGCCAGCTCCATAGCAGGGGGCCCAGCCAGCTCCATAACAGGGGGCCCAGCCAGCTCCATAACAGGGGCCCAGCCAGCTCCATAGCAGAGGGCACAGCCCAGCCAGGTCCATAGCAGAGGGCCCAGCCAGCTCCATAGCAGGGGGCACAGCCCAGCCAGCTCCATAACAGGGGGCCCAGCCAGCTCCATAGCAGGGGGCCCAGCCAGCTCCATAACAGGGGGCCCAGCCAGCTCCATAACAGGGGGCCCAGCCAGCTCCATAGAAGGGGGCCCAGCCAGCTCCATAGCAGGGGGTCCAGCTAGCTCCATAGCAGGGGGCCCAGCCAGCTCCATAACATGGGGCCCAGCCAGCTCCATAGCAGGGGGTCCAGCCAGCTCCATAACAGGGGCCCAGCCCAGCCAGCTCCATAACAGGGGGCCCAGCCAGCTCCATAACAGGGGGCCCAGCCAGCTCCATAGCAGAGGGCACAGCCCAGCCAGGTCCATAGCAGAGGGCCCAGCCAGCTCCATAGCAGGGGGCACAGCCCAGCCAGCTCCATAACAGGGGGCCCAGCCAGCTCCATAACAGGGGGCCCAGCCAGCTCCATAACAGGGGGCCCAGCCAGCTCCATAACAGGGGGCCCAGCCAGCTCCATAGAAGGGGGCCCAGCCAGCTCCATAGCAGGGGGTCCAGCTAGCTCCATAGCAGGGGGCCCAGCCAGCTCCATAACATGGGGCCCAGCCAGCTCCATAGCAGGGGGTCCAGCCAGCTCCATAACAGGGGCCCAGCCCAGCCAGCTCCATAACAGGGGGCCCAGCCAGCTCCATAACAGGGGGCCCAGCCAGCTCCATAGCAGAGGGCACAGCCCAGCCAGCTCCATAGCAGAGGGCCCAGCCAGCTCCATAGCAGGGGGCCCAGCCCAGCCAGGTCCATAGCAGGGGGCCCAGAAAGCTCCATAACAGGGGGCCCAGCCAGCTCCATAACAGGGGGCCCAGCCAGCTCCATAACAGGGGGCCCAGCCAGCTCCATAGCAGAGGGCCCAGCCTGCTCCATAACAGAGGGCCCAGCCAGCTCCATAGCAGGGGGCCCAGCCAGCTCCATAGCAGAGGGCCCAGCCCAGCCAGCTCCATAGCAGGGGGCCCAGCCCAGCCAGCTCCATAGCAGAGGGCCCAGCCCAGCCAGCTCCATAGCAGGGGGCCCAGCCCAGCCAGCTCCATAGCAGGGGGCCCAGCCAGCTCCATAGCAGAGGGCCCAGCCCAGCCAGCTCCATAACAGGGGGCCCAGCCCAGCCAGCTCCATAGCAGAGGGCCCAGCCAGCTCCATAGCAGGGGGCCCAGCCAGCTCCATAGCAGAGGGCCCAGCCCAGCCAGCTCCATAGCAGGGGCCCAGCCCAGCCAGCTCCATAACAAGGGGCCCAGCCAGCTCCATAATAGAGGGCCCAGCCAGCTCCATAGAAGGGGGCCCAGCCAGCTCCATAGCAGGGGGCCCAGCCAGCTCCATAGAAGGGGGTCCAGCCAGCTCCATAGCAGGGGGCCCAGCCAGCTCCATAACATGGGGCCCAGCCAGCTCCATAGCAGGGGGTCCAGCCAGCTCCATAACAGGGGGCCCTGCCAGCTCCATAGCAGAGGGCACAGCCCAGCCAGGTCCATAGCAGGGGGTCCAGCTAGCTCCATAGCAGGGGGCCCAGCCAGCTCCATAACATGGGGCCCAGCCAGCTCCATAACAGGGGGCCCAGCCAGCTCCATAACAGGGGGCCCAGCCAGCTCCATAACAGGGGGCCCAGCCAGCTCCATAGAAGGGGGCCCAGCCAGCTCCATAGCAGGGGGTCCAGCTAGCTCCATAGCAGGGGGCCCAGCCAGCTCCATAACATGGGGCCCAGCCAGCTCCATAGCAGGGGGTCCAGCCAGCTCCATAACAGGGGCCCAGCCCAGCCAGCTCCATAACAGGGGGCCCAGCCAGCTCCATAGCAGGGGCCTGGCCCTGCCAGCTCCATAGCAGGGGGCCCAGCCCAGCCAGCTCCATAGCAGGGGGCCCAGCCCAGCCAGCTCCATAGCAGGGGGTCCAGCCAGCTCCATAACAGGGGCCTGGCCCAGCAAGCTCCATAGCAGAGGGCCCAGCCAGCTCCATAGCAGGGGGCACAGCCCAGCCAGCTCCATAGCAGGGGGCCCAGCCCAGCCAGCTCCATAGCAGGGGGCCCAGCCCAGCCAGCTCCATAGCAGGGGGCCCAGCCAGCTCCATAACAGGGGGCCCAGCCAGCTCCATAACAGGGGGCCCAGTCAGCTCCATAGCAGAGGGCCCAGCCAGCTCCATAACAGAGGGCCCAGCCCAGCCAGCTCCATAGCAGGGGGCCCAGCCAGCTCCATAGCAGAGGGCCCAGCCCAGCCAGCTCCATAGCAGGGGCCCAGCCCAGCCAGCTCCATAGCAGAGGGCCCAGCCAGCTCCATAGCAGGGGGCCCAGCCAGCTCCATAGCAGGGGGCCCAGCCAGCTCCATAGCAGAGGGCCCGGCCAGCTCCATAGCAGGGGGCCCAGCCAGCTCCATAACAGGGGGCCCAGCCCAGCCAGCTCCATAACAGGGGGCCCAGCCCAGCCATCTCCATAACAGGGGCCCAGCCAGCTCCATAGCAGGGGGACCAGCCAGCTCCATAGCAGGGGCCCAGCCAGCTCCATAACAGGGGGACCAGCCAGCTCCATAACAGGGGGCCCAGCCCAGCCAGCTCCATAACAGGGGGCCCAGCCAGCTCCATAGCAGGGGGCCCAGCCAGCTCCATAGCAGGGGGCCCAGCCCAGCTCCATAGCAGAGGTCCAGCCAGCTCCATAACAGGGGGCCAGCCAGCTCCATAGCAGGTGGCCCAGCCCAGCCAGCTCCATAGCAGGTGGCCCAGCCCAGCCAGCTCCATAGCAGGTGGCCCAGCCCAGCCAGCTCCATAACAGGGGGCCCAGCCAGCTCCATAGCAGGGGCCCAGCCAGCTCCATAGCAGGGGCCCAGCCAGCTCCATAGCAGGGGCCCAGACAGATCCATAGCAGGGGGCCCAGCCAGCTCCATAGCAGGGGGCCCAGCCCAGCCAGCTCCATAACAGGGGGCCCAGCCAGCTCCATAACAGAGGGCCCAGCCAGCTCCATAACAGAGGGCCCAGCCAGCTCCATAACAGAGGGCCCAGCCAGCTCCATAACAGGGGGCCCAGCCCAGCCAGCTCCATAACAGGGGGCCCAGCCCAGCCAGCTCCATAACAGGGGGCCCAGCAAGCTCCATAGCAGGGGGACCAGCCAGCTCCATAGCAGGGGCCCAGCCAGCTCCATAACAGGGGGACCAGCCAGCTCCATAACATGGGGCCCAGCCCAGCCAGCTCCATAACAGGGGGCCCAGCCAGCTCCATAGCAGGGGGCCCAGCCAGCTCCATAGCAGGGGGCCCAGCCCAGCTCCATAGCAGAGGTCCAGCCAGCTCCATAACAGGGGGCCAGCCAGCTCCATAGCAGGTGGCCCAGCCCAGCCAGCTCCATAGAAGGTGGCCCAGCCCAGCCAGCTCCATAGCAGGTGGCCCAGCCCAGCCAGCTCCATAACAGGGGGCCCAGCCAGCTCCATAGCAGGGGCCCAGCCTGCTCCATAGCAGGGGCCCAGCCAGCTCCATAGCAGTGGCCCAGCCAGCTCCATAGCAGGGGCCCAGACAGATCCATAGCAGGGGGCCCAGCCAGCTCCATAGCAGGGGGCCCAGCCCAGCCAGCTCCATAGCAGAGGGCCCAGCCAGCTCCATAGCAGGGGGCCCAGCCAGCTCCATAGCAGGGGGCCCAGCCAGCTCCATAACAGGGGGCCCAGCCAGCTCCATAGCAGGGGCCCAGACAGATCCATAGCAGAGGTCCAGCCCAGCCAGCTCCATAGCAGGGGCCCAGCCAGCTCCATAACAGGGGGCCCAGCCAGCTCCATAACAGGGGGCCCAGCCAGCTCCATAGCAGGGGCCCAGCCTGCTACATAGCAGGGGGCCCAGCCTGCTACATAGTAGGGGGCCCAGCCCAGCCAGCTCCATAACAGGGGGCCCTGCCAGCTCCATAGCAGAGGGCACAGCCCAGCCAGGTCCATAGCAGGGGGTCCAGCTAGCTCCATAGCAGGGGGCCCAGCCAGCTCCATAACATGGGGCCCAGCCAGCTCCATAACAGGGGGCCCAGCCAGCTCCATAACAGGGGGCCCAGCCAGCTCCATAACAGGGGGCCCAGCCAGCTCCATAGAAGGGGGCCCAGCCAGCTCCATAGCAGGGGGTCCAGCTAGCTCCATAGCAGGGGGCCCAGCCAGCTCCATAGCATGGGGCCCAGCCAGTTCCATAGCAGGGGGTCCAGCCAGCTCCATAACAGGGGCCCAGCCCAGCCAGCTCCATAACAGGGGGCCCAGCCAGCTCCATAGCAGGGGCCTGGCCCTGCCAGCTCCATAGCAGGGGGCCCAGCCCAGCCAGCTCCATAGCAGGGGGCCCAGCCCAGCCAGCTCCATAGCAGGGGGTCCAGCCAGCTCCATAACAGGGGCCTGGCCCAGCCAGCTCCATAGCAGAGGGCCCAGCCAGCTCCATAGCAGGGGGCACAGCCCAGCCAGCTCCATAGCAGGGGGCCCAGCCCAGCCAGCTCCATAGCAGGGGGCCCAGCCAGCTCCATAACAGGGGGCCCAGCCAGCTCCATAACAGGGGGCCCAGCCAGCTCCATAACAGGGGGCCCAGCCAGCTCCATAGCAGAGGGCCCAGCCAGCTCCATAACAGAGGGCCCAGCCCAGCCAGCTCCATAGCAGGGGGCCCAGCCAGCTCCATAGCAGAGGGCCCAGCCCAGCCAGCTCCATAGCAGGGGCCCAGCCCAGCCAGCTCCATAGCAGAGGGCCCAGCCAGCTCCATAGCAGGGGGCCCAGCCAGCTCCATAGCAGAGGGCCCAGCCCAGCCAGCTCCATAGCAGGGGCCCAGCCCAGCCAGCTCCATAACAGGGGGCCCAGCCAGCTCCATAACAGAGGGCTCAGCCAGCTCCATAGCAGAGGGCCCGGCCAGCTCCATAGCAGGGGGCCCAGCCAGCTCCATAACAGGGGGCCCAGCCCAGCCAGCTCCATAACAGGGGGCCCAGCCCAGCCAGCTCCATAACAGGGGCCCAGCCAGCTCCATAGCAGGGGGACCAGCCAGCTCCATAGCAGGGGCCCAGCCAGCTCCATAACAGGGGGACCAGCCAGCTCCATAACAGGGGGCCCAGCCCAGCCAGCTCCATAACAGGGGGCCCAGCCAGCTCCATAGCAGGGGGCCCAGCCAGCTCCATAGCAGGGGGCCCAGCCCAGCTCCATAGCAGAGGTCCAGCCAGCTCCATAACAGGGGGCCAGCCAGCTCCATAGCAGGTGGCCCAGCCCAGCCAGCTCCATAGCAGGTGGCCCAGCCCAGCCAGCTCCATAGCAGGTGGCCCAGCCCAGCCAGCTCCATAACAGGGGGCCCAGCCAGCTCCATAGCAGGGGCCCAGCCAGCTCCATAACAGGGGGCCCAGCCAGCTCCATAACAGAGGGCCCAGCCAGCTCCATAACAGAGGGCCCAGCCAGCTCCATAACAGAGGGCCCAGCCAGCTCCATAACAGGGGGCCCAGCCCAGCCAGCTCCATAACAGGGGGCCCAGCCCAGCCAGCTCCATAACAGGGGGCCCAGCAAGCTCCATAGCAGGGGGACCAGCCAGCTCCATAGCAGGGGCCCAGCCAGCTCCATAACAGGGGGACCAGCCAGCTCCATAACATGGGGCCCAGCCCAGCCAGCTCCATAACAGGGGGCCCAGCCAGCTCCATAGCAGGGGGCCCAGCCAGCTCCATAGCAGGGGGCCCAGCCCAGCTCCATAGCAGAGGTCCAGCCAGCTCCATAACAGGGGGCCAGCCAGCTCCATAGCAGGTTGCCCAGCCCAGCCAGCTCCATAGAAGGTGGCCCAGCCCAGCCAGCTCCATAGCAGGTGGCCCAGCCCAGCCAGCTCCATAACAGGGGGCCCAGCCAGCTCCATAGCAGGGGCCCAGCCTGCTCCATAGCAGGGGCCCAGCCAGCTCCATAGCAGTGGCCCAGCCAGCTCCATAGCAGGGGCCCAGACAGATCCATAGCAGGGGGCCCAGCCAGCTCCATAGCAGGGGGCCCAGCCCAGCCAGCTCCATAGCAGAGGGCCCAGCCAGCTCCATAGCAGGGGGCCCAGCCAGCTCCATAGCAGGGGGCCCAGCCAGCTCCATAACAGGGGGCCCAGCCAGCTCCATAGCAGGGGCCCAGCCAGCTCCATAACAGGGGCCCAGACAGATCCATAGCAGAGGTCCAGCCCAGCCAGCTCCATAGCAGGGGGCCCAGCCAGCTCCATAGCAGGGGGCCCAGCCAGCTCCATAACAGGGGGCCCAGCCAGCTCCATAGCAGGGGCCCAGCCTGCTACATAGCAGGGGGCCCAACCAGCTCCATAACAGGGGGCCCAGCCAGCTCCATAGCAGAGGGCCCAGCCAGCTCCATAGCAGGGGGCCCAGCCCAGCCAGCTCCATAACTGGGGTCTGTAATATCAGACCAGACCACATAGGGGATGTGTTCAAAATGACTCCCTATTCCCTATTTAGTTCACTACCCATTCGGCTCTGGTCAAACGTTATGCACTATATAGGGAATAGGGTTCCATTAGGGGCAGTCAGGTGTCTGTAATAGCAGGCCCCATAGGGCTCTGGTCAAACGTTGTGCACTATATAGGGAATAGGGTTCCATCTGGGGCAGTCAGGTGTCTGTAATAGCAGGCCCCATAGGACTTTACAACCCATAGGGTTCCATCTGGGGCAGTCAGGTGTCTGTAATAGCAGGCCCCATAGGACTTTACAACCCATAGGGTTCCATCTGGGGCAGTCAGGTGTCTGTAATAGCAGGCCCCATAGGACTTTACAACCCATAGGGTTCCATCTGGGGCAGTCAGGTGTCTGTAATAGCAGGCCCCATAGGACTTTACAACCCATAGGGTTCCATCTGGGGCAGTCAGGTGCCTGTAATAGCAGGCCCCATAGGACTTTACAACCCATAGGGTTCCATCTGGGGCAGTCAGGTGTCTGTAATAGCAGGCCCCATAGGGTTCCATCTGGGGCAGTCAGGTGTCTGTAATAGCAGGCCCCATAGGACTTTACAACCCATAGGGTTCCATCTGGGGCAGTCAGGTGTCTGTAATAGCAGGCCCCATAGGGCTCTGGTCAAACGTTGTGCACTATATAGGGAATAGGGTTCCATCTGGGGCAGTCAGGTGTCTGTAATAGCAGGCCCCATAGGGCTCTGGTCAAACGTTATGCACTATATAGGGAATAGGGTTCCATCTGGGGCAGTCAGGTGTCTGTAATAGCAGGCCCCATAGGACTTTACAACCCATAGGGTTCCATCTGGGGCAGTCAGGTGTCTGTAATAGCAGGCCCCATAGGACTTTACAACCCATAGGGTTCCATCTGGGGCAGTCAGGTGTCTGTAATAGCAGGCCCCATAGGACTTTACAACCCATAGGGTTCCATCTGGGGCAGTCAGGTGTCTGTAATAGCAGGCCCCACAGGACTCTACAACCCATAGGGTTCCATCTGGGGCAGTCAGGTGTCTGTAATAGCAGGCCCCATAGGACTTTACAACCCATAGGGTTCCATCTGGGGCAGTCAGGTGTCTGTAATAGCAGGCCCCATAGGACTCTACAACCCATAGGGTTCCATCTGGGGCAGTCAGGTGTCTGTAATAGCAGGCCCCACAGGACTTTACAACCCATAGGGTTCCATCTGGGGCAGTCAGGTGTCTGTAATAGCAGGCCCCATAGGACTCTACAACCCATAGGGTTCCATCTGGGGCAGTCAGGTGCCTGTAATAGCAGGCCCCATAGGACTTTACAACCCATAGGGTTCCATCTGGGGCAGTCAGGTGTCTGTAATAGCAGGCCCCATAGGGTTCCATCTGGGGCAGTCAGGTGTCTGTAATAGCAGGCCCCATAGGACTTTACAACCCATAGGGTTCCATCTGGGGCAGTCAGGTGTCTGTAATAGCAGGCCCCATAGGGCTCTGGTCAAACGTTGTGCACTATATAGGGAATAGGGTTCCATCTGGGGCAGTCAGGTGTCTGTAATAGCAGGCCCCATAGGGCTCTGGTCAAACGTTATGCACTATATAGGGAATAGGGTTCCATCTGGGGCAGTCAGGTGTCTGTAATAGCAGGCCCCATAGGGCTCTGGTCAAACGTTATGCACTATATAGGGAATAGGGTTCCATCTGGGGCAGTCAGGTGTCTGTAATAGCAGGCCCCATAGGGCTCTGGTCAAACGTTATGCACTATATAGGGAATAGGGTTCCATCTGGGGCAGTCAGGTGTCTGTAATAGCAGGCCCCATAGGGCTCTGGTCAAACGTTATGCACTATATAGGGAATAGGGTTCCATCTGGGGCAGTCAGGTGTCTGTAATAGCAGGCCCCATAGGACTTTACAACCCATAGGGTTCCATCTGGGGCAGTCAGGTGTCTGTAATAGCAGGCCCCATAGGACTTTACAACCCATAGGGTTCCATCTGGGGCAGTCAGGTGTCTGTAATAGCAGGCCCCACAGGACTTTACAACCCATAGGGTTCCATCTGGGGCAGTCAGGTGTCTGTAATAGCAGGCCCCATAGGGTTCCATCTGGGGCAGTCAGGTGTCTGTAATAGCAGGCCCCATAGGGTTCCATCTGGGGCAGTCAGGTGTCTGTAATAGCAGGCCCCATAGGGTTCCATCTGGGGCAGTCAGGTGTCTGTAATAGCAGGCCCCATAGGGTTCCATCTGGGGCAGTCAGGTGTCTGTAATAGCAGGCCCCATAGGGTTCCATCTGGGGCAGTCAGGTGTCTGTAATAGCAGGCCCCATAGGGTTCCATCTGGGGCAGTCAGGTGTCTGTAATAGCAGGCCCCATAGGACTCTACAACCCATAGGGTTCCATCTGGGGCAGTCAGGTGTCTGTAATAGCAGGCCCCATAGGACTTTACAACCCATAGGGTTCCATCTGGGGCAGTCAGGTGTCTGTAATAGCAGGCCCCACAGGACTTTACAACCCATAGGGTTCCATCTGGGGCAGTCAGGTGTCTGTAATAGCAGGCCCCATAGGACTCTACAACCCATAGGGTTCCATCTGGGGCAGTCAGGTGTCTGTAATAGCAGGCCCCACAGGACTCTACAACCCATAGGGTTCCATCTGGGGCAGTCAGGTGTCTGTAATAGCAGGCCCCACAGGACTCTACAACCCATAGGGTTCCATCTGGGGCAGTCAGGTGTCTGTAATAGCAGGCCCCACAGGACTTTACAACCCATAGGGTTCCATCTGGGGCAGTCAGGTGTCTGTAATAGCAGGCCCCATAGGACTTTACAACCCATAGGGTTCCATCTGGGGCAGTCAGGTGTCTGTAATAGCAGGCCCCACAGGACTTTACAACCCATAGGGTTCCAGTCAATAAACAAAGCCTTTTCTGCACAGCATGTCACCTGGACTGAGTCTTCAACACGTCTCCCCACACTCCTCTCTCTTGCTCTCCCTCATCTCTCTGTCTCTACCTCTCCCTCCCTCCCTCCCTCCCTCCCTCCCTCCCTCCCTCCCTCCCTCCCTACCCTCCATCTCCCTGCCGTCTCAAGTCTCTCCCTGGCCGCTCTGCTGTCACCGTTCACCCCTCACCGGCTTTGATTGTCCTGATGACCTCAATCAAAAGACAATTACCCAGACGAGGGCAGCGCACAATTATACCCATCACCGGGAGATTGAGCACACCTGAATGAAACCAGGTACCATTCACTGGGCTGAATATTATACGTGCAGCCAGCTAGCTAGCCAGCCGGAGATGGGATGGGGGCTGGTGTGTGGACGAAGGAGAGGAGGTAGGCATGACATGTCTGAGATGCTTATGTGTCGTTAAGGTAGGCTGAATGAAAAGAAACTGACACTTCAAAGTCTTCAGAGGAAAGAGAGGGGGAGGGAGGGAGGGGGAGATGGAGGGAAGGACAGAGAGAGTAAAGGTATAAGGTTGGCCATGCCTGTCAATGTAATGCAGTCTGGCTATTGATGTAGGATATATTGCGTCAAGAGAGGAGGAGAGACCACAACAACAACAATTATAATATATGGAGTGGCTGTGGTTCTGGATTTTCAGGATACCCGATTTGCCACGGCTAAAGATACAGAGATTTCTGAGCATTTGCAAGACGTATTTATTTCCGCTATGTAGGCAGTGGAGCGGCTTCTAGCTGCTGCTCAGGGCTCCCTGCCGCCTGCCCTCCACTCCATCCTCAATGAATGCCTTTGTCTGGTGTAGCCTTGAAACGTCGTACCCAAAGGACATGGTCGGCATGTTCCAACAACTACATTCCACGCCTCAGTAGACTATTAAGTGTAAGTGCGATTTCCTTTGATGTATTTTCATGCAGCTATTTACACTAAACAAAGATATAAACGCAATGTGCAAAAATTTTAAAGATTTTGCTGAGTTACAGGTTATACTGTATAAGGAAATCAGTCAATTAAAATAGATTAATTGGACCCACTCCAATTTGCATACCGCCCCAACAGATCCACAGATGATGCAATCTCTATTGCATTCCACACTGCCCATTCCCACATGGACAAAAGGAACACCTATGTGAGAATGCTATTCATTGACTACAGCTCAGCGTTCAACACCATAGTGCCCTCAAAGCTCATCACTAAGCTAAGGACCCTGGGACTAAACACCTCCCTCTGCAACTGGATCCTGGACTTCCTGACAGGCCGCCCCCAGGTGGTAAGGGTAGGTAACAACATCTACCACGCTGATGCTCAACACAGGGGCCCCTCAGGGGTGCGTGCTCAGTCCCCTCCTGTACTCCCTGTTCAGTCCTGACTGCATGGCCAACACCGTTAAGTTTGCCGATGACACAACAGTGATAGGCCTGATCACCGACAACAATGAGACAGCCTATAGGGAGGAGGTCAGAGACCTGTCAGTGTGGTGCCAGGACAACAACCTCTCCCTCAATGTGAAGCAAGACAAAGGAGCTGATCGTGGACTACAGGAAAAGGAGGACCGAGCACGCCTCCATTCTCATCGACTGAGCTGAAGAGGAGCAGTTTGAGTGCTTCAAGTTCCTTGGTGACCACATCACCAACAAACTATTGTCATGTCTTTGGCTATGCCGGATTAAGTTTTATGACATGCTATTCTATAAAATAATTTATCCATAATTAATATTACCTGATTGAACTAATCATGTAAATGTAATTAACTAGAGAGGAGGGACACCACAAAATAATATTTATAGAGCTGTTATCTTCTGAATAAACTCTTAAAGATTTTGTCATATTTTACATCAATAGCAGTCAACATTAATCGTCATCTTATTCAGTCTCATCTGAAAGTTGTAAATTCTTGGTTATCTTCACGAACCCTGGCTAACAAGTTGAATCAGCAATACAAAATTGGGTTTAATTATTTATTTACTAAATACCTAACTAAATCACACAGAATTACATATACACAGAATGAATCATACATTGATTACAAATTACGTCATAAAGGAAAACGTCCCTAGCGGCCGGAACAGATATGACAGCTTGTTACACAGAATAAAAGGGGCTGGGTTTGAGTGAAAGAGCGGGAAGACTGAGTAACAAAGGGAGAAGCTGTGTTATCGAAAATACAATATCTTATGCATTCTAAATACCGCCCATTTGGAAAAGGAAAATGCAATAAATATTTACTCTGAGCTGTGCTTCGGTAGGTTGGTGGTAGATGGAACGCCGTGTTGCCCAACCGGGTCCTTTGTCCTTTGAAGAATGTCTCTGCTGCTGCTGCTGAGTGGTAGACGGGATACTCTGTCTGTCCTAATTTACGTTTGCAGCTGCTGTTGCTAACAACGTCTAGGAGGTATCACTTCTATAGTGAATACGAGTTCAAAGTTCATACCATTCACAACCAAAGCTCATGCTGATGTTGGCTTCGTCCTGTAGTTTTATCTGAACCATTCTGACATGGGATCGTCACCCTCATATCCTCGGAACAGATGGTTATATTTGTGACAATGGCTTATATAGTGGATGGAGAGGGGTGTGTCTGAAAAGTTTGTAACCCATGTCTCTTCACAGGGGCGGGCCACTGGTTGAGCAGAGGCCCAAACTTATGAAAACCCAAATCTCTCATTTGGAAGCTAAAATTGCATTTCCTCTCTTCACAAATAATTTCATATTCAAACATTTGAATTAAACAACAATTCCATGTGAATCCGATACCTCTGACGTTTAGACTTTCCACAGTAGAGTTTATGTCATTCTATCATTGATGAGAATGTGTCAGAGGGCAACCGAACTGACATAATATACCTTAAGTACCACCGCATATGTTCAGTTGGTCGGATTACCAGAATATAGTTCATTTCCCCCCAGCTTCTGATGTTCCCAGAATCTCTATGTTAACCAAAGGGGCTTTCTAATGTCACATCAGTAGAGTAAGGAGAGGAACGGGGGAGGGGGGAAAGAGGTATTTATGACTGTCATAAACCTACCCCCAGGCCAACGTCATGACACTATCATGGTCCAAACACACCAAGACAGTCGTGAAGAGGGCATGACAATGCCTGTTCCCCCTCAGACTGAAAATATTTGGCATGGGTCCTTAAATCCTCAAAATATTCTACAGCTGCACCATCGAGAGCTGGTGCAGATTGCATCACTGTCTGGTATGGCAACTGCTCGGCCTCCAACCGCAAGGCAATACAGAGGATAGTGCGTACGGCCCAGTACATCACTGCGGCCAAGCTTCCTGCCATCCAGGACATCAGCAAACTGCTCGACCACACAACACCATACACGCTGTCTGCCATCTGCACTGTACAGTTGAAACCGAAAGCACATGAAAGCACATTTCTGTAGCCTGTCAGTGGCCATCGAAGGTGAGCACTGAAGTTGGTTACGATGCCGAACTACAGTCAGGACCTGGTGAGGACGATGAGCATGCAGAGATTCCCTGAGACGGTTTCTGACAGTTTGTCCAGAAATTATTCAGTTGTGCAAACACACAGTTTCATCAGCTGTCCATGTGGCTGGTCTCAGACCATCCCACAGGTGAGGAAGCCGGATGTGGAGATCCTGGGCTGTCATGGTTTCTCGTTGTCTGCAGTTTTGAGGCCTGTTGGGCATACTGCCAAATTCTCTAAAACTACATTTATGGTAGAGAAATACACAATAAATTCACTGGTAACAGCTCTGGTGGACATTCCTGCAGTCAGCTCCTTCAAAACTTGAGACATCTGTCGCATTGTGTTCTGTGACAGAATTGCACATTTTAGAGGGGCCTTTTATTGTACCCAGCGCAATGTGCACCTGTGTAATGATCATGCTGTTTAATCAGCTTCTTGATATCCACACCTGTCAGGTGGGTGGATTATCTTGGCAAAGGGGAAATGCTTGCGAACAGGGCTGTAAAGAAATGTATGCACAACATTTGAGAGAAATAAGCTTGTAGTGCTTATTGAACATTTATGTTAAAACATTTAATAATTTAAAACATAATGTCTTTTATGTCAGCACACGAAACATGGGACCCACACTTTACCTGTTGCATTTATATATGATCAGTATATGATCAGTATAGTTAGCTATCAGAGACTACATGGTGCCTTTGTTTTCTTGTGTAACAGAACATGTTGTATATCTACATTCATGGTGCAACATGTAACTATACATGCGGACGTTTCACCAACCTTAATTTAATACGCTGACTGATGCTCTGGATAAGAGCATCTTCTATGTTACTGAAATGCAACTTAAAATGTGTAACCAGCTCAGGTCGCCCCCTTCCTCCCATGCAACCACCAATCACCAACATCATGGAAGGACTTATCAGGGAGAAGAACACCTTCAAAAAGTGACATAGTATTTTAACACCTTTTGCTCTGTCCTGTCAGGCTGCTGATCCAACACTGAGACCAAGTCCATTCAGTGTTCCACACATCAACACTGAGATCAAGTCCATTCAGTGGTCCACACATCAACACTGAGACCAAGTCCATTCAGTGTTACACACATCAACACTGAGACCAAGTCCATTCAGTGTTCCACACATCAACACTGAGACCAAGTCCATTCAGTGTTCCACACATCAACACTGAGACCAAGTCCATTCAGTGTTCCTCTCTGACACCCATCAACACTGAGACCAAGTCCATTCAGTGGTCCACACATCAACACTGAGACCAAGTCCATTCAGTGTTCCACACATCAACACTGAGACCAAGTCCATTCAGTGGTCCACACATCAACACTGAGACCAAGTCCATTCAGTGGTCCACGCATCAACACTGAGACCAAGTCCATTCAGTGTTCCTCTCTGACACCCATCAACACTGAGACCAAGTCCATTCAGTGGTCCACACATCAACACTGAGACCAAGTCCATTCAGTGTTCCACACATCAACACTGAGACCAAGTCCATTCAGTGGTCCACACATCAACACTGAGACCAAGTCCATTCAGTGGTCCACGCATCAACACTGAGACAAAGTCCATTCAGTGTTCCACACATCAACACTGAGCCCAAGTCCCACTGATTGCTAGCGACTCGATTCGACTCGCTGACACAGCTTACACAGTAGTGTGCCAACTAGGCAGGACAGCGACATATCACTGCAGGTCAAATTCGTTTTTTAATTATGAACCATTTCAAGGGGCTGGCCCACCCATCTCCCTGGTGATTTTCTCTTGTCTATTCCCCAGAATCTGGAGGGTGTCAAGTCTTCGGCTCCGCGGATGGAAGCCAGGCCGAGAATTACACTGACCCGAGCCAGAAGCAGCTGCCAAAGGAACACACACCATCAAGAGCCTGTTTGAGTGTTTGAAAGGTAATTTTAAACGTGATTAATATGCCTATTTCTCACCCAGCCACAGCCAGCCTCACGATCTCACACGGTTAGCTTGAGCTCTGCTTGCTGCAAACACTTCTGACGTCAAATACATTTGAAAATGTAAGACATTATGCTAATGCAGTCTAACATCAAGTACTAATTAAAAGCCAAGTCCGAAGAAAGTGAAATCATACCTGCAAGATAAAAGTTGGTTATAAAGTTTGTAAAGTATAAGGCATTTTTAAAGCTCATAAAGTAATAGTGAAATAGAACAGGAATGGTAAGATGGGGTAGGATGTGTGGTTAAAGCCTTTATCAATGGTGAAATAGAACAGGAATGGTACGGTGGGATAGGTTGTGTGGCCAAAGCCTTTATCAACGGTGAAATAGAACAGGAATGGTAAGGTGGGATAGGATGTGTAGCTAGAGCCTTTATCAACGGTGAAATAGAACAGGAATGGTAAGGTGGGATAGGATGTGTGGCTAGAGCCTTTATCAATGGTGAAATAGAACAGGAATGGTAAGGTGGGATAGGATGTGTGGCTAGAGCCTTTATCAATGGTGAAATAGAACAGGAATGGTAAGGTGGGATAGGATGTGTGGCTAGAGCCTTTATCAACGGTGAAATAGAACAGGAATGGTAAGGTGGGATAGGATGTGTGGCTAAAGCCTTTATCAACGGTGAAATAGAACAGGAATGGTAAGGTGGGATAGGATGTGTGGCTAGAGCCTTTATCAACAGTGAAATAGAACAGGAATGGTAAGGTGGGATAGGATGTGTGGCTAGAGCCTTTATCAAGGGTGAAATAGAACAGGAATGGTAAGGTGGGATAGGATGTGTGGTTAAAGCCTTTATCAACGGTGAAATAGAACAGGAATGGTAAGGTGGGATAGGATGTGTGGCTAAAGCCTTTATCAATGGTGAAATAGAACAGGAATGGTAAGGTGGGATAGGATGTGTGGCTAAAGCCTTTATCAATGGTGAAATAGAACAGGAATGGTAAGGTGGGATAGGATGTGTTGCCAAAGCCTTTATCAATGGTGAAATAGAACAGGAATGGTAAGGTGGGATAGGATGTGTGGCTAGAGCCTTTATCAATGGTGAAATAGAACAGGAATGGTAAGGTGGGATAGGATGTGTTGCTAGAGCCTTTATCCGGATTTTAGGATAACATCTGTGTTGAATGTGCGATAGCATATCATGTTATCTGAACCAGTAAAGAGAGCAGCTTGATAGTGGACCTGCTATTGGCCCGAACATCTGCTTGTAAACAAAGGTTACATTAGTACTGAGCGGTGTGGCTTTTAACCGTTCAGCAACAAGAGAAGAAAAGAGAAAACAGGTACACTGGCTGGCAGTATTTCTATCTCTGCCATCAACAACAATTAACTATCATAGGAAGAACAATGACATGTCTATGCCATTCCAATGACTGCATTTTATCATGCCGTAAAGAAAATCATTTGGCTGTAAACTGATAGTAAAATCCAATCCATTTGGCTGTAAACTGATATTAAATTCCAATCCATTTGGCTGTAAGCTGATTGTAAACGCAGACCATGATTGGCAACCCAAGATGGCGCTGGAGAAGATGGCAGACGTTTTACGTGTACCCAGCAGTGTTTTTTTGATAGTTTATTTGCCTTGTTTGTAATTTTTTTTTTTTTTACATATTTTGTATATTATTTTGCCGCTACTGTCTCTTATGACCGAAAATAACTTATAGACATCAGGACTGTTATTACTCACTACGGACTAGCAGAATCCTTTTTTTCCATTCCCGACTCTGACGAGCCCGACGCGAAGGATACACTGCTTCCTCGGGAACAGGTCCCGAGGAAGCAGTGTGATCTGCGCGAAGAGGAGGTGGAGAAAGAGGGGGTGACGGTCTGGCTGCCTTCTGAGAAGTCATAGGCGATCGAATAAACCACTACTTCCCTCCATTCTGTACCAAACGTGCAATGTTTGGACAATAACATCGACGAGTTACGGGGAAGATTAAACTACCAACGGGACATTAAAAACTGTAACATCTTATGCTTCACAGAGTCGTTGCTGAACGATGACAACATCAACATACTGGTTATACGAAGTATAAGGATAGAACAGAGGCGTCTGGTAAGACAAGGGGCGGCGGTCTGTGTATTTTTGTAAACAACAGCTGGTGCACGATATCTAAGGAAGTATCTCATGATAAGCCGTAGACCACACTACCTACAGAGAGAGTTTTCATCTGTATTTTTGTAACTGTTTACATACCACCACAGTCCGAGGCTCTAAGACAGCATTGAATGAGCTGTATTCCACCATAAGCAAACAAGAAAACGCTCACCCAGAGGTGGCGCTCCTAGTGGCCGGGGACTTTATTGCAGGGAAACTTAAATCAGTTTTACCAAATTTCTATCAGCATGTTAAATGTGCAACCAGAGGAAAAAAACTCTGGACCACCATTACTCCACACACAGAGACGCATACAAAGCTCTCCCCTGACCATAATTATATCCTCCTGATTCCTGAAAAATTAAAGCAGGAAGCACCAGTGACAGGACTGGAATATGTTCACGGACATTCCGATGGCATTGAGGAGTAAACCACATCAGTCATTGGCTGCATCAATAAGTACATCGATAACGTCGTCCCGTACGTAAATACCCGAACCAGAAGCCATGGATTACAAACAGCATCCGCACTGAGCTAAAGGCTAGAGCTGTCGCTTTCAAGGAGTGGGAATCTAACTCCATGACAGACTACAAAGGGAAGCACAGCTGACAGCTGCCCAGTGACACGAGCCTACCAGATGAGCTAAATCACTTTTATGCTTGCTTCGAGGCAAATTACACTGAACAATGCATGAGAGCATCAGCTGTTCTGGACGACAGTGTAATCACACTCTCTGCAGCCGATGTGAGTAAGACCTTAAAACAGGTCAACATTCACAAGGCCGCAGGGCCAGACAGATTACCAGGACGTGTACTCCAAGCATGCGCTAACCAACTGCCAGTGTTTTCACTGACATTTTCAACCTCTCGCTGCTCAGCATTCAACCCCATAGTGCCCTCAAAGCTCATTAATAATCTAAGGACCCTGGGACTAAACACCTCCCTCTGCAACTAGATCCTGGACTTCCTGACGTCCACCCCCAGGTGGTAAGAGTATGTAACAACACATCCGCCACGGTGATCCTCAACACGGGGACCCCTCAGGGGTGCATGCTCAGTCCCCTCCTGTACTCCCTGTTCATTCATGACTGCACTTCCAGGCATGACTCCAACACCATCATTACATTTGACAATGACACAACAGCGATAGGCCTGATCACAGACAATGACGAGACAGCCTATAGGGAGGAGGTCAGAGACCTGGCTGTGTGGTGCCAGAATAACAACCTCTTCCTCAACGTGATCAAGACAAAGGAGACGATTGTGGACTACAGGAAAAAGAGGATCGGGCACGCCCCCATTCTCATGGACGGGGCTGCAGTGGAGCAGGTTGAGAGCTTCAAGTTCCTTGTTGTCCACATCACCAACAAACTAACATTGTCCAAGGACACAGAGACAGTCATGGTGACGGCACGACAAAACCTATTCCCCCTCAGGACACTGAAAATATTTGGCATGGGTCCTCAGATCCTCAAATGGTTCTACAGCTGCACCATCAAGAGCATCATGACGGATTGCATCACTGCTTGGTATGGCCACTGGCCTCCAACCACAAGGCACTACAGAGGGTAGTGCGAACGGCCCAGTACATCACAAGGGTCAAGCTTCCTGCCATCCAGGACCTCTATACCAGGTGGTGTCAGAGGAAGGCCCTAAAAATTGTCAAGGACTTCAGCCACCTTAGTCATAGACTGTTCTCTCTGCTACCACACAAGCGGTACCGGAGCAGCAAGTCTAGGTCCAAGAGGCTTCTAAACAGCTTCTACCACCAAGCCATAAGACTCCTGAACATCTAGTCAAATGGCTACCCAGACAAATTGCATTGCCCCCCCCCCTTCCCCTCCCTCTTCTACGCTGCTGCTACTCTCTGTTGTCATCTATGCATAGTCACTTTAATAACTCTACCTACATGTACATACTACCTCAACTAACCGGTGCCCCCGCACATTGACTCTGTACCGGTACCCGCCTGTATATATTGTTATTTTTTACTGCTACTCTTTAATTACTTGTTACTTTTATATCTTATTCTTATCCATACATTGTTTTAACTGCATTGTTGGTTAGGGGCTCGTAAGTAAGCATTTCACTGTATTGATTTGGCTGGAGGTGATTTAAACCAAATCACATTTTTTGAGTCACATGCGCCGAATACAACAGGTGTAGCCAAATCAATTTGTATAAAAGTCAGAGCAAATATATATCATAAAAACCTCAAACAAACCCCACATTCTTTATCATGGACGTCAGGAAACAGCAGAGGGAGCACGCCCTTATCCACATCAATGGGACAGCAGTGGAGCAGGTGGAAAGCTTCAAGTTCCTCAGCGTACACATCACTGATGATCTGAAATGGTCCACCCACACAGACAGTGTGATGAAGAAGGCACCACACTGCCTCTTCAACCTCAGGAGACTGAAGAAATTTGGTTGGCACCTGAAACCCTCACAAACTTTTACAGATGCACAATTGAGAGCATCCTGTCAGGCTTTATCACCACCTGGTATAGCAACTGCGCCGCCCGCAACCACAAGGCTCTCCAGAGGGTGGTGCGGTCTGCACAACGCATCACCGGGGACAAACTACCTGACCTTCAGAACATCTACAGCAGCCAATGTCACAGGAAGGCCAAAAAGATCATCAAGGACAACAACCACCCGAGCCACTGCCTGTTCACCCCTCTCTCATCCAGAAGGCGAGGTCAGTACAGATGCATTAAAGCTGGGACTGAGACTGAAAAACAACTTCTACGTCAAGGCCATCAGACTGTTAAATAGCCATCACTAGGTGGCTTCCACCCGGTTACGTAACCCTGCACCTTAGAGGATGCTGCCCCATATACATAGACATGGAATCACTGGCCACTTTAATAATGAAACACTAGTCACTCTAATAATGTTTACATATTTTTGTTTTACTCATCTCATATGAAAATACTGTATTCTATTCTACTGTATTTTAGTCTATGCCACTCTGCTCATCCTAATATTTATATATTCCTTAATTCCATTATTTTACTTTTAGATGTGTTTATTGTTGTGTATTGTTAGATATTACTGCACTGTTGGTACTAGAAACACAAGCATTTCACTACACCTGCATGTAACGGCGTTCCTCTCTCTCTTCATAAGAAGAGGTGGAGTAGTGATCGAGCCAAGGCGCAGCGGGTTGTGAATACATGATGATTTATTAAATAAACAAAACAGACAAAGACGAAAACGAACTATACTTGATATAACTAACAAAATAACAAAACGATGTAGACAGACCTGAACAAACGAACTTACAAATACACGAAGCACGCTGACACAGGAACAGACTACATAAACGCACGAACAAACCGAAACATTCCCGTATGGTGTAACATCGACACAGACACAGGAGACAATCACCCACAAACAAACAGTGAGAACACCCTACCTAAATATGACTCTTAATTAGAGGAGAATGCAAAACACCTGCCTCTAATTAAGAGCCATACCAGGCAACCAAAACCAACATAGAAACAGATAACATAGACTGCCCACCCAAAACACATGCCCTGACCTAAACACATACAAAAACAACATAAAACAGGTCAGGACCGTTACACTGCAATAAGATGTGTATGATTTGATTTGATCATATACAACAGAATAGAACTGATTCCTGGGGGAACAGTTTAGATTGTGTTGAAATCAGATACAATCTTGTTATCAACATCTATCATTTTTCTGAATGCTCTCAGCTCAGTCAATAACTCCCAGCCTAAGCAGTTTACTATTCAGCTCTCTCAAGCAGCCACTTACTACTGAGAGCTTATTGCTGCAGCACACATCAAAGATATTGTGTGAAACACATTGGGAAGAAAAATGCTTCTCAATAAATATATACAGTAAGCATGTGGGGAATAAAAAGTACATTAGTATTCATGGTGATGATCATCAAAGTACATTAGTATCCATGATCATCAAAGTACATTAGTATTCATGATCATCAAAGTACATGAGTATTCATGATCATCAAAGTACATTAGTATTCATGATCATCAAAGTACATTAGTATCCATGGTCATGACCATTAAAGTACATTAGTGCAAGGAAACTTAAATCCGTTTGACTGAATTTCTATCAGCATGTTAAATGCACAACCAGAGGGAAAACAATTCTAGACAACCTTTACTCCACAAACAGAGACTACAAAGGGAAGCACAACCAAGAGCTGCCCAATGTCACGAGCCCACCAGACGAGCTAAAAAACTTCTATGCTCGCTTCGAGGCAAGTAACACTGAAACATGAGAGCAACATGAGAGCATGAGAGCATCAGCTGTTCCGGACGACTGTGAAATCACGCTCCACGCAGCCGATGTGAGTAAGACCTTTAAACAGGTCAACATTCACAAGGCCGCAGGGCCAGACGGATTACCAGGACGTGTACTCCAAGCAAGCACTGACCAACTGGCAAGTGTCTTCACTGACATTTTCAACCTCTCCCTGTCCGAGTCTGTAATACCAGCATCTTTTAACTTCTTTGGGACTGGTGGGCAGTATTGAGTAGCTTTGATGAATAAGGTGCCCAGAGTAAACTGCCTGCTACTCAGGCCCAGAAGCTAGAATATGCAGCTAATTGGTAGATTTGGATAGAAAACACTCTGAAGTTTCTAAAACTGTTTGAATGATGTCTGTGAGTATAACAAAACTCATACGGAAGGTAAAAACCTGAAGAAAATCCAATCCAGGAAGTGGGAAATCTGAAGTTACAGTGTCTATGGGGTCATATTGCATTTCCTAGGGCTTCCACTAGATGTCAACAGTCTTTAGAAACTTGTTTCAGGCTTCTACTATGAAGGGGGAGCGAATAAGAGCTGTTTGATTAAGGGGTCTGACAGAATGCCATGAGCTAAGTCAGGCGTGCGGCCGTGAGAGCGAGCTCTGTTCCTTTTCATTTCTAAAGACAAAGGGATTGTCCGGTTCAAACACTATTGAAGATTTATGATAAAAACATCCTAAAGATTGATTCTATACATCGTTTGACATGTTTCTACGAACGTCAATGGAACTTTTTTGACTTTTCGTCTGGATCCAGTGCCTGCGCATCGTGCATTTGGAATACTGGACTAAACGTGCAAACAAAAAAGGAGGTATTTGGACATAAATTATGGACTTTATCGAACAAAACAAACATTTATTGTGGAACTGGGATTCCCGGGAGTGCATTCCGATGAAGATCATTAAAGGTAAGTTAATATTTATAATGCTATTTCTGAGTTTTGTGACACCTCTGCTTGATTGAAAAATGGCTGTAAGTTTTTCTGTGGCTAGGCGCTGACCTGACATAATTGCATGGTGTGCTTTCGCCGTAAAGCCTTTTTGAAATCAGACACTGTGGCTGGATTAACAAGAGATTGATCTTTAAAATGGTGTATAATACTTGTATGTTTGAGTATTTTTATTATGAGATTTATGTTGTTTGACTTTGGCGCCCTGCAATTTCACTGGCTGTTGTCGAGGAGAGGTTTAAGCAGACCACCATAGTCCCTGTGCCCAAGAACACTAAGGTAACCTGCCTAAATGACTACCTACCTGTAGCACTCACGTCTGTAGCCATGAAATGCTTTGAAAGGCTGGTCATGGCTCACATCAACACCCAGAAACCCTAGACACACTCCAATGTGCATACTGCACCAACAGATCCACAGATTATGCAATCTCTATTGCACTCCACACTGCCCTTTCCCAACTGAACAAAAGGAACACCTATGTGAGAATGCTATTCATTGACTACAGCCCAGCATTCAACACCATAGTGAGCTCAAAGCTCATCACTAAGCTAAGGACCCTGGGACTAAACACCTCCCTCTGCAACTGGAACCTGGACATCCTGATGGGCCGTCCCCAGGTGGTAAGGGTAGGTAACAACATCTACCACGCTGATGCTCAACACAAGGGCCCTTCACGGGTGGGTGCTCTGTCCCCTCCTGTACTCCCTGTTCACTCATGACTGCACAGCCAGGCACAACTCCAACGCCATCATTAAGTTTGCTGATGACAAAACAGAGGTAGGCCTGATCACCGACAGCGATGAGACAGCTTTAGGGAGGAGGTCAGAGACCTGAACGTGTGGTGCCAGGACAACAATCTCTCCCTCAACGAGACAGCCTATAGGGAGGAGGTCAGAGACCTGGCCGTGTTGTGCCAGGACAACAGCCTTTTCCTCAATGTGAAAAAGACAAAGGAGATGATTGTGGACTACAGGAAAAGGAGGACCGAGCACGCCCCCATTCTCAACGACGGGGCTGTAGTGGAGCAAGGTTGAGAGCTTCAAGTTCCTTGGCGTCCACATCACCAACAAACTAACATGGTCCAAGCAAATCAAGACAGTCGTGAAGAGGTCACGACAAAACCTATTTCCCCTCAGGAGACTGAAAAGATTTGACATGGGTCCTCATATCCTCAAAAGGTTTTACAGCTGCACCATCAAGAGCATCATGACGGGTTGTATGACTGCCTGGTAAGGCAACTGCTTGGCCTCCGACCGCAAGGCACTACAGAGGGTAGTGCGTATGGCCTAGCACATCACCGGGGCCAAGCTTCCTGCCATCCAGGACCTCTATACCAAGCGGTGTCAGAGGAAGGCCCTAAATATTGTCAAAGACTCCAGCCAACCTAGTCATAGACTGGTCTCTCTGCTACTGCACGGCAAGCGGTACTGGAGTGCTGATTCTAGGTCCAAGAGGCTTCTACCCCCAACCCATAAGACTCCTGAACAGCTAATGGCTACCCAGACTATTTGCACTCCCCCCTCCCCGTCCCCCCTACGCTGCTGATACTCTCTGTTATTATCTATGCATAGCCACTTTAATAACCCTACCTGCATGTACATATTTACCTCAATTACCTCGACACCGGTGCCCCCGCACATTGACACATTGACTCTAAACCCCCTGTTTATAGCCCCACTATTGTTATTTACTGCTGCTCCTTAATTATTTGTTTTTCTTATCTCTTACTTTTTTTATAGGTATTTTCTTAAAACTGTATTGTTGGTTAAGGGATTGTAAGTAAGCATTTCACTGTAAGGTGACCTGTTGTAATCTGCGCATGTGACAAATACAAATTTATTTGATTTGATACATGGTCATGATCATCAAAGTACATTAGTATCTAGTATCCATGGTGATGATCAATAAAGTACATTAGTATCCATGGTGATGATCAATAAAGTACATTAGTATCCATGGTGATGATCAATAAAGTACATTAGTATCCATGGTGATGATCAATAAAGTACATTAGTATCCATGGTGATGATCATCAAAGTACATTAGTATCCATGGTGATGATCAATAAAGTACATTAGTATCCATGGTGATGATCAATAAAGTACATTAGTATCCATGGTGATGATCATTAAAGTACATTAGTATCCATGGTGATGATCAATAAAGTACATTAGTATCCATGGTGATGATCAATAAAGTACATTAGTATCCATGGTGATGATCATCAAAGTACATTAGTATCCATGGTGATGATCATCAAAGTACATTAGTATCCATGGTGATGATCAATAAAGTACATTAGTATCCATGGTGATGATGGCTGGCGGCTGGCCAAAGTCAGTAGGCGAACCGAAAGAGTGTGCTCGCATACTCCCTTAAAAGACATTCTCTTAAAAAAATAAAAAAAAATAGGTAATATTACTGTTTGTCCATCTTGAGACGCCGTAGCCAGAAAACACTTCCTTAAAATAGTTAGAATGAATCTGAGATAACATGAACTAAGATGTTTGGTGCAGTCTTTCTCAATGAAAGAAATGTGCATGAAATTGAGTTGTCTCAATCCCTACTGTTGACCAATCACAGACGAAGGGGCATAGACTTTGGCCACTGACGTTGGCTTGCCTCCCAAAAAACTGTTGTGTGCCCGATTAACTGAAAATACCTTTACTGAAGTCCAAAACCAACAAAAATGTCACAAAATGTTGTCATAACACAGCATATATGCATGAATTTCTCCGAACTGTTTGGGCTGGGAAGCATGTGGACGCCACAATGCATCTTAGTCACCGTAACAGATTCCTCTGCCTGTCTCTGTCTCTGTGTGTTTATCCCTAGTCATGAAATCCTCAGGTTTATCAATAAGCTAAGGATAAACCTTCCCAGTGGAATTACTGTACTACTGTCTACTACTGAATCATACCACTGTCTACTACTGTCTACTACTGAAGTCATACTACTGTCTACTACTGAAGTAATACTATTGTCTACTACTGAATCATACTACTGTCTACTACTGTCTACTACTGAAGTCATACTACTGTCTACTACTGAAGTCATACTACTGTCTACTACTGTCTACTACTGAAGTAATACTACTGTCTACTACTGTCTACTACTGTCTACTACTGTCTACTACTGTCTACTACTGTAGTCAGACTACTGTGTACTACTGTCTACTACTGAAGTCATACTACTGTCTACTACTGTCTACTACTGAAGTAATACTACTGTCTACTACTGCAGTAATACTACTGTCTACTACTGAAGTCATACTACTGTCTACTACTGTCTACTACTGAAGTAATACTACTGTCTACTACTGAAGTAATACTACTGTCTACTACTGAAGTCATACTACTGTCTACTACTGTCTACTACTGAAGTCATACTACTGTCTACTACTGAAGTCATACTACTGTCTACTACTGTCTACTACTGTAGTCATACTACTGTCTACTACTGTCTACTACTGAAGTCATACTACTGTCTACTACTGTCTACTACTGAAGTAATACTACTGTCTACTACTGAAGTAATACTACTGTCTACTACTGAAGTCATACTACTGTCTACTACTGTCTACTACTGAAGTAATACTACTGTCTACTACTGAAGTAATACTACTGTCTACTACTGAAGTCATACTACTGTCTACTACTGTCTACTACTGAAGTCATACTACTGTCTACTACTGAAGTCATACTACTGTCTACTACTGTCTTCTACTGAAGTAATACTACTGTCTACTACTGTCTACTACTGAAGTCATACTACTGTCTACTACTGTCTACTACTGAAGTCATACTACCGTCTACTACTGTCTACTACTGTCTACTACTGTCTACTACCGAAGTAATACTACTGTCTACTACTGTCTACTACTGTCTACTACTGAAGTCATACTACTGTCTACTACTGTCTACTACTGTCTACTACTGTCTACTACTGAAGTAATACTAGTGTCTACTACTGTCTACTACTGTCTACTACTGAAGTAATACTACTGTCTACTACTGTCTACTACTGTCTACTACTGTAGTCAGACTACTGTCTACTACTGTCTTCTACTGTCTACTACTGTCTACTACTGAAGTCATACTACTGTCTACTACTGTCTACTACTGTCTACTACTGTAGTCATACTACTGTCTACTACTGTCTACTACTGAAGTCATACTACTGTCTACTACTGCCTACTACTGTCTACTAATGTAGTCATACTACTGTCTACTACTGTCTACTACTGTCTTCTACTGTCTACTACTGTCTACTACTGAAGTCATACCACTGTCTACTACTGAAGTCATACTACTGTCTACTACTGTCTACTACTGAAGTAATACTATTGTCTACTACTGTCTACTAGTGAAGTCATACTACTGTCTACTACTGTCTACTACTGTCTACTACTGTCTACTACTGAAGTCATACTACTGTCTACTACTGTCTTCTACTGTCTACTACTGTCTACTACTGAAGTCATACTACTGTCTACTACTGAAGTCATACTACTGTCTACTACTGTCTACTACTGTCTACTATTGTCTACTACTGTCTACTACTGAAGTCATACTACTGTCTACTACTGTCTTCTACTGTCTACTATTGTCTACTACTGAAGTCATACTACTGTCTACTATTGTCTACTACTGAAGTCATACTACTGTCTACTACTGTCTTCTACTGTCTACTATTGTCTACTACTGTCTACTACTGAAGTCATACTACTGTCTACTACTGAAGTCATACTACTGTCTACTACTGTCTACTACTGAAGTCATACTACTGTCTACTACTGTCTACTACTGAAGTCATACTACTGTCTACTACTGCCTACTACTGTCTACTACTGAAGTCATACTACTGTCTTCTACTGTCTACTACTGTCTACTACTGAAGTCATACTACTGTCTACTACTGAAGTCATACTACTGTCTTCTACTGTCTACTACTGAAGTCATACTACTGTCTACTACTGTCTACTAATGTAGTCATACTACTGTCTACTACTGTCTACTACTGTCTTCTACTGTCTACTACTGTCTACTACTGAAGTCATACTACTGTCTACTACTGAAGTCATACTACTGTCTACTACTGAAGTCATACTACTGTCTACTACTGAAGTAATACTACTGTCTACTACTGAAGTCATACTACTGTCTACTACTGTCTACTACTGTCTACTACTGAAGTCATACTACTGTCTACTACTGTCTACTACTGAAGTCATACTACTGTCTACTACTGTCTACTAATGTAGTCATACTACTGTCTACTACTGTCTTCTACTGTCTACTACTGTCTACTACTGAAGTCATACTACTGTCTACTACTAAAGTCATACTACTGTCTACTACTGAAGTCATACTACTGTCTACTACTGAAGTAATACTACTGTCTACTACTGAAGTCATACTACTGTCTACTACTGTCTACTACTGAAGTAATACTACTGTCTACTACTGAAGTCATACTACTGTCTACTACTGAAGTCATACTACTGTCTACTACTGTCTACTACTGAAGTCATACTACTTTCTTCTACTGTCTACTACTGAAGTAATACTACTGTCTACTACTGAAGTCATACTACTGTCCACTACTGAAGTAATACTACTGTCTACTACTGTCTACTACTGTCTACTACTGTCTACTACTGTCTACTACTGTAGTCAGACTACTGTGTACTACTGTCTACTACTGAAGTCATACTACTGTCTACTACTGTCTACTACTGAAGTAATACTACTGTCTACTACTGAAGTAATACTACTGTCTACTACTGAAGTCATACTACTGTCTACTACTGTCTACTACTGAAGTCATACTACTGTCTACTACTGAAGTCATACTACTGTCAACTACTGTCTACTACTGTAGTCATACTACTGTCTACTACTGTCTACTACTGAAGTCATACTACTGTCTACTACTGTCTACTACTGAAGTAATACTACTGTCTACTACTGAAGTAATACTACTGTCTACTACTGAAGTCATACTACTGTCTACTACTGTCTACTACTGAAGTAATACTACTGTCTACTACTGAAGTAATACTACTGTCTACTACTGAAGTCATACTACTGTCTACTACTGTCTACTACTGAAGTCATACTACTGTCTACTACTGAAGTCATACTACTGTCTACTACTGTCTTCTACTGAAGTAATACTACTGTCTACTACTGTCTACTACTGAAGTCATACTACTGTCTACTACTGTCTACTACTGAAGTCATACTACTGTCTACTACTGTCTACTACTGTCTACTACTGTCTACTACTGAAGTAATACTACTGTCTACTACTGTCTACTACTGTCTACTACTGAAGTCATACTACTGTCTACTACTGTCTACTACTGTCTACTACTGTCTACTACTGAAGTAATACTAGTGTCTACTACTGTCTACTACTGTCTACTACTGAAGTAATACTACTGTCTACTACTGTCTACTACTGTCTACTACTGTAGTCAGACTACTGTCTACTACTGTCTACTACTGTCTTCTACTGTCTACTACTGTCTACTACTGAAGTCATACTACTGTCTACTACTGTAGTCATACTACTGTCTACTACTGTCTACTACTGAAGTCATACTACTGTCTACTACTGTCTACTACTGTCTACTAATGTAGTCATACTACTGTCTACTACTGTCTACTACTGTCTTCTACTGTCTACTACTGTCTACTACTGAAGTCATACCACTGTCTACTACTGAAGTCATACTACTGTCTACTACTGTCTACTACTGAAGTAATACTATTGTCTACTACTGTCTACTAGTGAAGTCATACTACTGTCTACTACTGTCTACTACTGTCTACTACTGTCTACTACTGAAGTCATACTACTGTCTACTACTGTCTTCTACTGTCTACTACTGTCTACTACTGAAGTCATACTACTGTCTACTACTGAAGTCATACTACTGTCTACTACTGTCTACTACTGTCTACTATTGTCTACTACTGTCTACTACTGAAGTCATACTACTGTCTACTACTGAAGTCATACTACTGTCTACTACTGTCTTCTACTGTCTACTATTGTCTACTACTGAAGTCATACTACTGTCTACTATTGTCTACTACTGAAGTCATACTACTGTCTACTACTGTCTTCTACTGTCTACTATTGTCTACTACTGTCTACTACTGAAGTCATACTACTGTCTACTACTGAAGTCATACTACTGTCTACTACTGTCTACTACTGAAGTCATACTACTGTCTACTACTGTCTACTACTGAAGTCATACTACTGTCTACTACTGCCTACTACTGTCTACTACTGAAGTCATACTACTGTCTTCTACTGTCTACTACTGTCTACTACTGAAGTCATACTACTGTCTACTACTGAAGTCATACTACTGTCTTCTACTGTCTACTACTGAAGTCATACTACTGTCTACTACTGTCTACTAATGTAGTCATACTACTGTCTACTACTGTCTACTACTGTCTTCTACTGTCTACTACTGTCTACTACTGAAGTCATACTACTGTCTACTACTGAAGTCATACTACTGTCTACTACTGAAGTCATACTACTGTCTACTACTGAAGTAATACTACTGTCTACTACTGAAGTCATACTACTGTCTACTACTGTCTACTACTGTCTACTACTGAAGTCATACTACTGTCTACTACTGTCTACTACTGAAGTCATACTACTGTCTACTACTGTCTACTAATGTAGTCATACTACTGTCTACTACTGTCTTCTACTGTCTACTACTGTCTACTACTGAAGTCATACTACTGTCTACTACTAAAGTCATACTACTGTCTACTACTGAAGTCATACTACTGTCTACTACTGAAGTAATACTACTGTCTACTACTGAAGTCATACTACTGTCTACTACTGTCTACTACTGAAGTCATACTACTGTCTACTACTGTCTACTAATGTAGTCATACTACTGTCTACTACTGTCTACTACTGTCTACTACTGTCTACTACTGAAGTCATACTACTGTCTACTACTGTCTACTACTGAAGTCATACTACTGTCTACTACTGTCTACTAATGTAGTCATACTACTGTCTACTACTGTCTTCTACTGTCTACTACTGTCTACTACTGAAGTCATACTACTGTCTACTACTGAAGTAATACTACTGTCTACTACTGAAGTCATACTACTGTCTACTACTGAAGTCATACTACTGTCTACTACTGTCTACTACTGAAGTCATACTACTTTCTTCTACTGTCTACTACTGAAGTAATACTACTGTCTACTACTGAAGTCATACTACTGTCTACTACTGAAGTCATACTACTGTCTACTACTGTCTACTACTGTCTACTAATGTAGTCATACTACTGTCTACTACTGTCTACTACTGTCTTCTACTGTCTACTACTGTCTACTACTGAAGTCATACTACTGTCTACTACTGTCTACTACTGAAGTAATACTACTGTCTACTACTGAAGTCATACTACTGTCTACTACTGAAGTCATACTACTGTCTACTACTGTCTACTACTGAAGTCATACTACTGTCTTCTACTGTCTACTACTGTCTACTACTGAAGTCATACTACTGTCTTCTACTGTCTACTACTGAAGTAATACTACTGTCTACTACTGAAGTGATACTACTGTCTACTACTGAAGTCATAATACTGTCTACTACTGAAGTCATACTACTGTCTACTACTGTCTACTACTGAAGTCATACTACTGTCTACTACTGAAGTCATACTACTGTCTACTACTGAAGTCATACTACTGTCTACTACTGAAGTCATACTACTGTCTACTACTGTCTACTACTGAAGTCATACTACTGTCTACTACTGTCTACTACTGAAGTCATACTACTGTCTACTACTGTAGTCATACTACTGTCTTCTACTGTCTACTACTGAAGTCATACTACTGTCTTCTACTGTCTACTACTGTCTACTACTGAAGTCATACTACTGTCTACTACTGAAGTCATACTACTGGCTACTACTGTCTACTACTGTCTACTACTGAAGTCATACTACTGTCTACTACTGTCTACTACTGTCTTCTACTGTCTACTACTGTCTACTACTGAAGTCATACTACTGTCTACTACTGAAGTCATACTACTGTCTACTACTGTCTACTACTGAAGTAATACTATTGTCTACTACTGTCTACTAGTGAAGTCATACTACTGTCTACTACTGTCTACTACTGTCTACTACTGTCTACTACTGAAGTCATACTACTGTCTACTACTGTCTTCTACTGTCTACTACTGTCTACTACTGAAGTCATACTACTGTCTACTACTGAAGTCATACTACTGTCTACTACTGTCTACTACTGTCTACTATTGTCTACTACTGTCTACTACTGAAGTCATACTACTGTTTACTACTGTCTTCTACTGTCTACTATTGTCTACTACTGAAGTCATACTACTGTCTACTATTGTCTACTACTGAAGTCATACTACTGTCTACTACTGTCTTCTACTGTCTACTATTGTCTACTAATGTCTACTACTGAAGTCATACTACTGTCTACTACTGAAGTCATACTACTGTCTACTACTGTCTGCTACTGAAGTCATACTACTGTCTACTACTGTCTACTACTGAAGTCATACTACTGTCTAATACTGCCTACTACTGTCTACTACTGAAGTCATACTACTGTCTTCTACTGTCTACTACTGTCTACTACTGAAGTCATACTACTGTCTACTACTGAAGTCATACTACTGTCTTCTACTGTCTACTACTGAAGTCATACTACTGTCTACTACTGTCTACTAATGTAGTCATACTACTGTCTACTACTGTCTTCTACTGTCTACTACTGTCTACTACTGAAGTCATACTACTGTCTACTACTGAAGTCATACTACTGTCTACTACTGAAGTCATACTACTGTCTACTACTGAAGTAATACTACTGTCTACTACTGAAGTCATACTACTGTCTACTACTGTCTACTACTGTCTACTACTGAAGTCATACTACTGTCTACTACTGTCTACTACTGAAGTCATACTACTGTCTACTACTGTCTACTAATGTAGTCATACTACTGTCTACTACTGTCTTCTACTGTCTACTACTGTCTACTACTGAAGTCATACTACTGTCTACTACTAAAGTCATACTACTGTCTACTACTGAAGTCATACTACTGTCTACTACTGAAGTAATACTACTGTCTACTACTGAAGTCATACTACTGTCTACTACTGTCTACTACTGAAGTAATACTACTGTCTACTACTGAAGTCATACTACTGTCTACTACTGAAGTCATACTACTGTCTACTACTGTCTACTACTGAAGTCATACTACTTTCTTCTACTGTCTACTACTGAAGTAATACTACTGTCTACTACTGAAGTCATACTACTGTCTACTACTGAAGTCATACTACTGTCTACTACTGTCTACTACTGTCTACTAATGTAGTCATACTACTGTCTACTACTGTCTACTGCTGTCTTCTACTGTCTATTACTGTCTACTACTGAAGTCATACTACTGTCTACTACTGTCTACTACTGAAGTAATACTACTGTCTACTACTGAAGTCATACTACTGTCTACTACTGAAGTCATACTACTGTCTACTACTGTCTACTACTGAAGTCATACTACTGTCTTCTACTGTCTACTACTGTCTACTACTGAAGTCATACTACTGTCTTCTACTGTCTACTACTGAAGTAATACTACTGTCTACTACTGAAGTGATACTACTGTCTACTACTGAAGTCATAATACTGTCTACTACTGAAGTCATACTACTGTCTACTACTGTCTACTACTGAAGTCATACTACTGTCTACTACTGAAGTCATACTACTGTCTACTACTGAAGTCATACTACTGTCTACTACTGAAGTCATACTACTGTCTACTACTGTCTACTACTGAAGTCATACTACTGTCTACTACTGTCTACTACTGAAGTCATACTACTGTCTACTACTGTAGTCATACTACTGTATTCTACTGTCTACTACTGAAGTCATACTACTGTCTTCTACTGTCTACTACTGTCTACTACTGAAGTCATACTACTGTCTACTACTGAAGTCATACTACTGTCTACTACTGTCTACTACTGTAGTCATACTACTGTCTTCTACTGTCTACTACTGTCTACTACTGAAGTCATACTACTGTCTACTACTGAAGTCATACTACTGTCTACTACTGAAGTCATACTACTGTCTACTACTGTCTGCTACTGAAGTCATACTACTGTCTACTACTGTCTACTACTGAAGTCATACTACTGTCTACTACTGCCTACTACTGTCTACTACTGAAGTCATACTACTGTCTTCTACTGTCTACTACTGTCTACTACTGAAGTCATACTACTGTCTACTACTGAAGTCATACTACTGTCTTCTACTGTCTACTACTGAAGTCATACTACTGTCTACTACTGTCTACTAATGTAGTCATACTACTGTCTACTACTGTCTACTACTGTCTTCTACTGTCTACTACTGTCTACTACTGAAGTCATACTACTGTCTACTACTGAAGTCATACTACTGTCTACTACTGAAGTCATACTACTGTCTACTACTGAAGTAATACTACTGTCTACTACTGAAGTCATACTACTGTCTACTACTGTCTACTACTGTCTACTACTGAAGTCATACTACTGTCTACTACTGTCTACTACTGAAGTCATACTACTGTCTACTACTGTCTACTAATGTAGGCATACTACTGTCTACTACTGTCTTCTACTGTCTACTACTGTCTACTACTGAAGTCATACTACTGTCTACTACTAAAGTCATACTACTGTCTACTACTGAAGTCATACTACTGTCTACTACTGAAGTAATACTACTGTCTACTACTGAAGTCATACTACTGTCTACTAATGTCTACTACTGAAGTAATACTACTGTCTACTACTGAAGTCATACTACTGTCTACTACTGAAGTCATACTACTGTCTACTACTGTCTACTACTGAAGTCATACTACTTTCTTCTACTGTCTACTACTGAAGTAATACTACTGTCTACTACTGAAGTCATACTACTGTCTACTACTGAAGTCATACTACTGTCTACTACTGAAGTCATACTACTGTCTACTAATGTAGTCATACTACTGTCTACTACTGTCTACTGCTGTCTTCTACTGTCTATTACTGTCTACTACTGAAGTCATACTACTGTCTACTACTGTCTACTACTGAAGTAATACTACTGTCTACTACTGAAGTCATACTACTGTCTACTACTGAAGTCATACTACTGTCTACTACTGTCTACTACTGAAGTCATACTACTGTCTTCTACTGTCTACTACTGTCTACTACTGAAGTCATACTACTGTCTTCTACTGTCTACTACTGAAGTAATACTACTGTCTACTACTGAAGTGATACTACTGTCTACTACTGAAGTCATAATACTGTCTACTACTGAAGTCATACTACTGTCTACTACTGTCTACTACTGAAGTCATACTACTGTCTACTACTGAAGTCATACTACTGTCTACTACTGAAGTCATACTACTGTCTACTACTGAAGTCATACTACTGTCTACTACTGTCTACTACTGAAGTCATACTACTGTCTACTACTGTCTACTACTGAAGTCATACTACTGTCTACTACTGTAGTCATACTACTGTCTTCTACTGTCTACTACTGAAGTCATACTACTGTCTTCTACTGTCTACTACTGTCTACTACTGAAGTCATACTACTGTCTACTACTGAAGTCATACTACTGTCTACTACTGTCTACTACTGTAGTCATACTACTGTCTTCTACTGTCTACTACTGTCTACTACTGAAGTCATACTACTGTCTACTACTGAAGTCATACTACTGTCTACTACTGTCTACTACTGTCTACTACTGTCTACTACTGAAGTAATACTACTGTCTACTACTGTCTACTACTGTCTACTAATGTCTACTAATGTAGTCATACTACTGTCTTCTACTGTCTACTACTGTCTACTACTGAAGTAATACTACTGTCTACTACTGTCTACTACTGAAGTCATACTACTGTCTACTACTGAAGTCATACTACTGTCTACTACTGTCTACTACTGAAGTCATACTACTGTCTACTACTGTCTACTACTGAAGTCATACTACTGTCTACTACTGAAGTCATACTACTGTCTACTACTGAAGTCATACTACTGTCTACTACTGTCTACTACTGAAGTAATACTACTGTCTACTACTGAAGTCATACTACTGTCTACTACTGTCTACTACTGAAGTCATACTACTGTCTACTACTGAAGTCATAATACTGTCTACTACTGAAGTCATACTACTGTCTACTACTGTCTACTACTGAAGTCATACTACTGTCTACTACTGAAGTCATACTACTGTCTACTACTGAAGTCATACTACTGTCTACTACTGAAGTCATACTACTGTCTACTACTGTCTACTACTGAAGTCATACTACTGTCTACTACTGTCTACTACTGAAGTCATACTACTGTCTACTACTGTAGTCATACTACTGTCTTCTACTGTCTACTACTGAAGTCATACTACTGTCTTCTACTGTCTACTACTGTCTACTACTGAAGTCATACTACTGTCTACTACTGAAGTCATACTACTGTCTACTACTGTCTACTACTGAAGTCATACTACTGTCTACTACTGTCTACTAATGTAGTCATACTACTGTCTACTACTGTCTTCTACTGTCTACTACTGTCTACTACTGAAGTCATACTACTGTCTACTACTAAAGTCATACTACTGTCTACTACTGAAGTCATACTACTGTCTAATACTGAAGTAATACTACTGTCTACTACTGAAGTCATACTACTGTCTACTACTGTCTACTACTGAAGTAATACTACTGTCTACTACTGAAGTCATACTACTGTCTACTACTGAAGTCATACTACTGTCTACTACTGTCTACTACTGAAGTCATACTACTTTCTTCTACTGTCTACTACTGAAGTAATACTACTGTCTACTACTGAAGTCATACTACTGTCCACTACTGAAGTAATACTACTGTCTACTACTGTCTACTACTGTCTACTACTGTCTACTACTGTCTACTACTGTAGTCAGACTACTGTGTACTACTGTCTACTACTGAAGTCATACTACTGTCTACTACTGTCTACTACTGAAGTAATACTACTGTCTACTACTGAAGTAATACTACTGTCTACTACTGAAGTCATACTACTGTCTACTACTGTCTACTACTGAAGTAATACTACTGTCTACTACTGAAGTAATACTACTGTCTACTACTGAAGTCATACTACTGTCTACTACTGTCTACTACTGAAGTCATACTACTGTCTACTACTGAAGTCATACTACTGTCTACTACTGTCTACTACTGTAGTCATACTACTGTCTACTACTGTCTACTACTGAAGTCATACTACTGTCTACTACTGTCTACTACTGAAGTAATACTACTGTCTACTACTGAAGTAATACTACTGTCTACTACTGAAGTCATACTACTGTCTACTACTGTCTACTACTGAAGTAATACTACTGTCTACTACTGAAGTAATACTACTGTCTACTACTGAAGTCATACTACTGTCTACTACTGTCTACTACTGAAGTCATACTACTGTCTACTACTGAAGTCATACTACTGTCTACTACTGTCTTCTACTGAAGTAATACTACTGTCTACTACTGTCTACTACTGAAGTCATATTACTGTCTACTACTGTCTACTACTGAAGTCATACTACTGTCTACTACTGTCTACTACTGTCTACTACTGTCTACTACTGAAGTAATACTACTGTCTACTACTGTCTACTACTGTCTACTACTGAAGTCATACAACTGTCTACTACTGTCTACTACTGTCTACTACTGTCTACTACTGAAGTAATACTAGTGTCTACTACTGTCTACTACTGTCTACTACTGAAGTAATACTACTGTCTACTACTGTCTACTACTGTCTACTACTGTAGTCAGACTACTGTCTACTACTGTCTACTACTGTCTTCTACTGTCTACTACTGTCTACTACTGAAGTCATACTACTGTCTACTACTGTCTACTACTGTCTACTACTGTAGTCATACTACTGTCTACTACTGTCTACTACTGAAGTCATACTACTGTCTACTACTGTCTACTACTGTCTACTAATGTAGTCATACTACTGTCTACTACTGTCTACTACTGTCTTCTTCTGTCTACTACTGTCTACTACTGAAGTCATACCACTGTCTACTACTGAAATAATACTACTGTCTACTACTGTCTACTACTGAAGTAATACTATTGTCTACTACTGTCTACTAGTGAAGTCATACTACTGTCTACTACTGTCTACTACTGTCTACTACTGTCTACTACTGAAGTCATACTACTGTCTACTACTGTCTTCTACTGTCTACTACTGTCTACTACTGAAGTCATACTACTGTCTACTACTGAAATCATACTACTGTCTACTACTGTCTACTACTGTCTACTATTGTCTACTACTGTCTACTACTGAAGTCATACTACTGTCTACTACTGTCTTCTACTGTCTACTATTGTCTACTACTGAAGTCATACTACTGTCTACTATTGTCTACTACTGAAGTCATACTACTGTCTACTACTGCCTTCTACTGTCTACTATTGTCTACTACTGTCTACTACTGAAGTCATACTACTGTCTACTACTGAAGTCATACTACTGTCTACTACTGTCTACTAATGTAGTCATACTACTGTCTACTACTGTCTACTACTGTCTTCTACTGTCTACTACTGTCTACTACTGAAGTCATACTACTGTCTACTACTGAAGTCATACTACTGTCTACTACTGAAGTCATACTACTGTCTACTACTGAAGTAATACTACTGTCTACTACTGAAGTCATACTACTGTCTACTACTGTCTACTACTGTCTACTACTGAAGTCATACTACTGTCTACTACTGTCTACTACTGAAGTCATACTACTGTCTACTACTGTCTACTAATGTAGTCATACTACTGTCTACTACTGTCTTCTACTGTCTACTACTGTCTACTACTGAAGTCATACTACTGTCTACTACTAAAGTCATACTACTGTCTACTACTGAAGTCATACTACTGTCTACTACTGTCTACTACTGAAGTAATACTACTGTCTACTACTGAAGTCATACTACTGTCTACTACTGAAGTCATACTACTGTCTACTACTGTCTACTACTGAAGTCATACTACTTTCTTCTACTGTCTACTACTGAAGTAATACTACTGTCTACTACTGAAGTCATACTACTGTCTACTACTGAAGTCATACTACTGTCTACTACTGTCTACTACTGTCTACTAATGTAGTCATACTACTGTCTACTACTGTCTACTACTGTCTTCTACTGTCTACTACTGTCTACTACTGAAGTCATACTACTGTCTACTACTGTCTACTACTGAAGTAATACTACTGTCTACTACTGAAGTCATACTACTGTCTACTACTGAAGTCATACTACTGTCTACTACTGTCTACTACTGAAGTCATACTACTGTCTTCTACTGTCTACTACTGTCTACTACTGAAGTCATACTATTGTCTTCTACTGTCTACTACTGAAGTAATACTACTGTCTACTACTGAAGTGATACTACTGTCTACTACTGAAGTCATAATACTGTCTACTACTGAAGTCATACTACTGTCTACTACTGTCTACTACTGAAGTCATACTACTGTCTACTACTGAAGTCATACTACTGTCTACTACTGAAGTCATACTACTGTCTACTACTGAAGTCATACTACTGTCTACTACTGTCTACTACTGAAGTCATACTACTGTCTACTACTGTCTACTACTGAAGTCATACTACTGTCTACTACTGTAGTCATACTACTGTCTTCTACTGTCTACTACTGAAGTCATACTACTGTCTTCTACTGTCTACTACTGTCTACTACTGAAGTCATACTACTGTCTACTACTGAAGTCATACTACTGTCTACTACTGTCTACTACTGTAGTCATACTACTGTCTTCTACTGTCTACTACTGTCTACTACTGAAGTCATACTACTGTCTACTACTGTCTACTACTGTCTACTACTGAAGTCATACTACTGTCTACTACTGTCTACTACTGTCTACTACTGTCTACTACTGTCTTCTACTGTCTACTACTGTCTACTACTGAAGTCATACTACTGTCTACTACTGAAGTCATACTACTGTCTACTACTGTCTACTACTGAAGTAATACTATTGTCTACTACTGTCTACTAGTGAAGTCATACTACTGTCTACTACTGTCTACTACTGTCTATTACTGAAGTCATACTACTGTCTACTACTGTCTTCTACTGTCTACTACTGTCTACTACTGAAGTCATACTACTGTCTACTACTGAAGTCATACTACTGTCTACTACTGTCTACTACTGTCTACTATTGTCTACTACTGTCTACTACTGAAGTCATACTACTGTCTACTACTGTCTTTTACTGTCTACTATTGTCTACTACTGAAGTCATACTACTGTCTACTATTGTCTACTACTGAAGTCATACTACTGTCTACTACTGTCTTCTACTGTCTACTATTGTCTACTAATGTCTACTACTGAAGTCATACTACTGTCTACTACTGAAGTCATACTACTGTCTACTACTGTCTGCTACTGAAGTCATACTACTGTCTACTACTGTCTACTACTGAAGTCATACTACTGTCTACTACTGCCTACTACTGTCTACTACTGAAGTCATACTACTGTCTTCTACTGTCTACTACTGTCTACTACTGAAGTCATACTACTGTCTACTACTGAAGTCATACTACTGTCTTCTACTGTCTACTACTGAAGTCATACTACTGTCTACTACTGTCTACTAATGTAGTCATACTACTGTCTACTACTGTCTACTACTGTCTTCTACTGTCTACTACTGTCTACTACTGAAGTCATACTACTGTCTACTACTGAAGTCATACTACTGTCTACTACTGAAGTCATACTACTGTCTACTACTGAAGTAATACTACTGTCTACTACTGAAGTCATACTACTGTCTACTACTGTCTACTACTGTCTACTACTGAAGTCATACTACTGTCTACTACTGTCTACTACTGAAGTCATACTACTGTCTACTACTGTCTACTAATGTAGTCATACTACTGTCTACTACTGTCTTCTACTGTCTACTACTGTCTACTACTGAAGTCATACTACTGTCTACTACTAAAGTCATACTACTGTCTACTACTGAAGTCATACTACTGTCTACTACTGAAGTAATACTACTGTCTACTACTGAAGTCATACTACTGTCTACTACTGTCTACTACTGAAGTAATACTACTGTCTACTACTGAAGTCATACTACTGTCTACTACTGAAGTCATACTACTGTCTACTACTGTCTACTACTGAAGTCATACTACTTTCTTCTACTGTCTACTACTGAAGTAATACTACTGTCTACTACTGAAGTCATACTACTGTCTACTACTGAAGTCATACTACTGTCTACTACTGTCTACTACTGTCTACTAATGTAGTCATACTACTGTCTACTACTGTCTACTGCTGTCTTCTACTGTCTATTACTGTCTACTACTGAAGTCATACTACTGTCTACTACTGAAGTAATACTACTGTCTACTACTGAAGTCATACTACTGTCTACTACTGAAGTCATACTACTGTCTACTACTGTCTACTACTGAAGTCATACTACTGTCTTCTACTGTCTACTACTGTCTACTACTGAAGTCATACTACTGTCTTCTACTGTCTACTACTGAAGTAATACTACTGTCTACTACTGAAGTGATACTACTGTCTACTACTGAAGTCATAATACTGTCTACTACTGAAGTCATACTACTGTCTACTACTGTCTACTACTGAAGTCATACTACTGTCTACTACTGAAGTCATACTACTGTCTACTACTGAAGTCATACTACTGTCTACTACTGAAGTCAAACTACTGTCTACTACTGTCTACTACTGAAGTCATACTACTGTCTACTACTGTCTACTACTGAAGTCATACTACTGTCTACTACTGTAGTCATACTACTGTCTTCTACTGTCTACTACTGAAGTCATACTACTGTCTTCTACTGTCTACTACTGTCTACTACTGAAGTCATACTCCTGTCTACTACTGAAGTCATACTACTGTCTACTACTGTCTACTACTGTAGTCATACTACTGTCTTCTACTGTCTACTACTGTCTACTACTGAAGTCATACTACTGTCTACTACTGAAGTCATACTACTGTCTACTACTGTCTACTACTGTCTACTACTGTCTACTACTGAAGTAATACTACTGTCTACTACTGTCTACTACTGTCTACTACTGTCTACTAATGTAGTTATACTACTGTCTTCTACTGTCTACTACTGTCTACTACTGAAGTAATACTACTGTCTACTACTGTCTACTACTGAAGTCATACTACTGTCTACTACTGAAGTCATACTACTGTCTACTACTGTCTACTACTGAAGTCATACTACTGTCTACTACTGTCTACTACTGAAGTCATACTACTGTCTACTACTGAAGTCATACTACTGTCTACTACTGAAGTCATACTACTGTCTACTACTGTCTACTACTGAAGTAATACTACTGTCTACTACTGAAGTCATACTACTGTCTACTACTGTCTACTACTGAAGTCATACTACTGTCTACTACTGAAGTCATAATACTGTCTACTACTGAAGTCATACTACTGTCTACTACTGTCTACTACTGAAGTCATACTACTGTCTACTACTGAAGTCATACTACTGTCTACTGCTGAAGTCATACTACTGTCTACTACTGAAGTCATACTACTGTCTACTACTGTCTACTACTGAAGTAATACTACTGTCTACTACTGTCTACTACTGAAGTCATACTACTGTCTACTACTGTAGTCATACTACTGTCTTCTACTGTCTACTACTGAAGTCATACTACTGTCTTCTACTGTCTACTACTGTCTACTACTGAAGTCATACTACTGTCTACTACAGAAGTCATACTACTGTCTACTACTGTCTACTACTGTAGTCATACTACTGTCTTCTACTGTCTACTACTGTCTACTACTGAAGTCATACTACTGTCTACTACTGTCTACTACTGTCTACTACTGAAGTCATACTACTGTCTACTACTGTCTACTACTGTCTACTACTGTCTACTACTGAAGTAATACTACTGTCTACTACTGTCTACTACTGTCTACTACTGTCTACTACTGAAGTCATACTACTGTCTACTACTGTCTACTACTGTCTACTACTGTCTACTACTGAAGTCATACTACTGTCTACTACTGTACTACTGAAGTCATACTACTGTCTACTACTGTCTACTACTGAAGTAATACTACTGTCTACTACTGTCTACTACTGAAGTAATACCACTGTCTACTACTGTCTACTACTGTCTACTACTGTCTACTACTGAAGTAATACTACTGTCTACTACTGTCTACTACTGTCTACTACTGAAGTAATACTACTGTCTACTACTGTCTACTACTGTCTACTACTGTCTACTACTGTCTACTGCTGAAGTAATACTACTGTCTACTACTGTCTACTACTGTCTACTACTGTAGTCAGACTACTGTCTACTACTGTCTACTACTGTCTTCTACTGTCTACTACTGTCCACTACTGAAGTCATACTACTGTCTACTACTGTCTACTACTGTCTACTACTGTAGTCATACTACTGTCTACTACTGTCTACTACTGAAGTCATACTACTGTCTACTACTGAAGTCATACTACTGTCTACTACTGTCTTCTACTGAAGTAATACTACTGTCTACTACTGTCTACTACTGAAGTCATACTACTGTCTACTACTGAAGTCATACTACTGTCTACTAGTGAAGTCATACTACTATCTACTACTGAAGTAATACTACTGTCTACTACTGAAGTCATACTACTGTCTACTACTGAAGTCATACTACTGTCTACTACTGTCTTCTACTGAAGTAATACTACTGTCTACTACTGAAGTCATACTACTGTCTACTACTGTCTACTACTGAAGTAATACTATTGTCTACTACTGTCTACTACTGTCTACTACTGAAGTAATTCTACTGTCTACTACTGAAGTCATACTACTGTCTACTACTGTCTTCTACTGAAGTAATACTACTGTCTACTACTGAAGTCATACTACTGTCTACTACTGAAGTAATACTACTGTCTACTACTGTAGTCATAGTACTGTCTACTACTGTCTTCTACTGAAGTAATACTACTGTCTACTACTGTCTACTACTGAAGTAATACTATTGTCTACTACTGTCTACTACTGTCTACTACTGAAGTAATACTACTGTCTACTACTGAAGTCATACTACTGTCTACTACTGTTTTCTACTGAAGTAATACTACTGTCTACTACTGAAGTCATACTACTGTCTACTACTGAAGTAATACTACTGTCTACTACTGTAGTCATAGTACTGTCTACTACTGTCTTCTACTGAAGTAATACTACTGTCTACTACTGTCTACTACTGAAGTAATACTATTGTCTACTACTGTCTACTACTGTCTACTACTGAAGTAATACTACTGTCTACTACTGAAGTCATACTACTGTCTACTACTGTCTTCTACTGAAGTAATACTACTGTCTACTACTGAAGTCATACTACTGTCTACTACTGAAGTAATACTACTGTCTACTACTGTAGTCATAGTACTGTCTACTACTGTCTACTACTGAAGTCATACTACTGTCTACTACTGAAGTCATACTACTGTCTACTACTGAAGTCATACTACTGTCTACTACTGTCTACTACTGAAGTCATACCAGTGTCTACTACTGTCTACTACTGTCTTCTACTGAAGTCATACTACTGTCTACTACTGTCTACTACTGTCTACTACTGTCTACTACTGAAGTCATACTACTGTCTACTACTGTCTACTACTGAAGTCATACTACTGTCTACTACTGTAGTCATACTACTGTCTACTACTGAAGTCATACTACTGTCTACTACTGTCTACTACTGAAGTCATACTACTGTCTACTACTGTCTACTACTGTCTACTACTGAAGTAATACTACTGTCTACTACTGAAGTCATACTACTGTCTACTACTGTCTTCTACTGAAGTCATACTACTGTCTACTACTGAAGTCATACTACTGTCTACTACTGAAGTCATAATACTGTCTACTACTGTCTACTACTGAAGTAATACTATTGTCTACTACTGTCTACTACTGAAGTCATACTATTGTCTACTACTGTCTACTACTGAAGTCATACTACTGTCTACTACTGAAGTCATACTACTGTCTACTACTGAAGTCATACTACTGTCTACTACTGTCTACTACTGAAGTAATACTATTGTCTACAACTGTCTACTACTGAAGTCATACTATTGTCTACTACTGTCTACTACTGAAGTAATACTATTGTCTACTACTGTCTACTACTGAAGTCATACTACTGTCTACTACTGTCTACTACTGAAGTCATACTAGTGTCTACTACTGAAGTCATACTACTGTCTACTACTGTCTTCTACTGAAGTCATACTACTGTCTACTACTGTCTACTACTGAAGTCATACTACTGTCTACTACTGTCTACTACTGAAGTCATACTACTGTCTACTACTGTCTACTACTGAAGTCATACTACTGTCTACTACTGAAGTAATACTACTGTCTACTACTGTCTACTACTGTAGTCATACTACTGTCTACTACTGAAGTCATACTAGTGTCTACTACTGTCTACTACTGTCTACTACTGAAGTCATACTACTGTCTACTACTGAAGTCATACTATTGTCTACTACTGTCTACTACTGAAGTCATACTACTGTCTACTACTGTCTTCTACTGAAGTCATACTACTGTCTACTACTGTCTACTACTGAAGTCATACTAGTGTCTACTACTGTCTACTACTGTCTTCTACTGAAGTCATACTACTGTCTACTACTGTCTACTACTGTCTACTACTGAAGTCATACTACTGTCTACTACTGTCTACTACTGAAGTCATACTACTGTCTACTACTGTAGTCATACTACTGTCTACTACTGAAGTCATACTACTGTCTACTACTGTCTACTAGTGAAGTCATACTACTGTCTACTACTGTCTACTACTGTCTACTACTGAAGTAATACTACTGTCTACTACTGAAGTCATACTACTGTCTACTACTGTCTTCTACTGAAGTCATACTACTGTCTACTACTGAAGTCATACTACTGTCTACTACTGAAGTCATAATACTGTCTACTACTGTCTACTACTGAAGTAATACTATTGTCTACTACTGTCTACTACTGAAGTCATACTATTGTCTACTACTGTCTACTACTGAAGTCATACTACTGTCTACTACTGAAGTCATACTACTGTCTACTACTGAAGTCATACTACTGTCTACTACTGTCTACTACTGAAGTAATACTATTGTCTACTACTGTCTACTACTGAAGTCATACTATTGTCTACTACTGTCTACTACTGAAGTAATACTATTGTCTACTACTGTCTACTACTGAAGTCATACTACTGTCTACTACTGTCTACTACTGAAGTCATACTACTGTCTACTACTGAAGTCATACTACTGTCTACTACTGTCTTCTACTGAAGTCATGCTACTGTCTACTACTGTCTACTACTGAAGTCATACTACTGTCTACTACTGTCTACTACTGAAGTCATACTAGTGTCTACTACTGAAGTCATACTACTGTCTACTACTGTCTTCTACTGAAGTCATACTACTGTCTACTACTGTCTACTACTGAAGTCATACTACTGTCTACTACTGAAGTCATACTACTGTCTACTACTGTCTACTACTGAAGTCATACTACTGTCTACTACTGAAGTAATACTACTGTCTACTACTGTCTACTACTGTAGTCATACTACTGTCTACTACTGAAGGCATACTAGTGTCTACTACTGTCTACTACTGTCTTCTACTGAAGTCATACTACTGTCTACTACTGAAGTCATACTATTGTCTACTACTGTCTACTACTGAAGTCATACTACTGTCTACTACTGTCTTCTACTGAAGTCATACTACTGTCTACTACTGTCTACTACTGAAGTCATACTACTGTCTACATCTGTCTACTACTGAAGTAATACTACTGTCTACTACTGAAGTCATAATACTGTCTACTACTGTCTACTACTGTAGTCATACTACTGTCTACTACTGTCTACTACTGTCTACTACTGAAGTCATACTACTGTCTACTACTGTCTACTACTGAAGTAATACTACTGTCTACTACTGAAGTCATACTACTGTCTTCTACTGAAGTAATACTACTGTCTACAACTGAAGTCATACTACTGTCTACTACTGTCTACTACTGAAGTCAGACTACTGTCTACTACTGTCTACTACTGTAGTCATACTACTGTCTACTACTGAAGTCATACTACTGTCTACTACTGTTGTCAGACTACTGTCTACTACTGTCTACTAGTGTAGTCAGACTATTGTCTACTACTGTCTACTACTGTAGTCAGACTACTGTCTACTACTGTCTACTACTGAAGTCATACTACTGTCTACTACTGTCTACTACTGAAGTAATACTATTGTCTACTACTGAAGTCATACTACTGTCTACTACTGTCTACTACTGAAGTAATACTATTGTCTACTACTGAAGTCATACTACTGTCTACTACTGTCTACTACTGAAGTAATACTACTGTCTACTACTGAAGTAATACTACTGTCTACTACTGAAGTCATACTACTCTCTACTACTGTCTACTACTGAAGTAATACTATTGTCTACTACTGAAGTCATACTACTGTCTACTACTGAAGTCATACTACTGTCTACTACTGAAGTCATACTACTGTCTACTACTGTCTACTACTGAAGTAATACTACTGTCTTCTACTGAAGTCATACTACTGTCTACTAATGTCTACTACTGAAGTCATACTACTGTCTACATCTGTCTACTACTGAAGTCATACTACTGTCTACTACTGAAGTCATACTACTGTCTACTACTGTCTACTACTGTAGTCATACTACTGTCTTCTACTGTCTACTACTGTCTACTACTGAAGTCATACTACTGTCTACTACTGTAGTCATACTACTGTCTACTACTGAAGTCATACAACTGTCTACTACTGTCTACTACTGTCTACTACTGTCTACTACTGTCTACTACTGAAGTAATACTACTGTCTACTACTGTCTACTACTGTCTACTACTGTCTACTACTGAAGTCATACTACTGTCTACTATTGTCTACTACTGTCTACTACTGTCTACTACTGAAGTCATACTACTGTCTACTACTGTCTACTACTGAAGTCATACTACTGTCTACTACTGTCTACTACTGAAGTAATACTACTGTCTACTACTGTCTACTACTGAAGTAATACTACTGTCTACTACTGTCTACTACTGTCTACTACTGAAGTAATACTACTGTCTACTACTGTCTACTACTGTCTACTACTGAAGTAATACTACTGTCTACTACTGTCTACTACTGTCTACTACTGTCTACTACTGAAGTAATACTACTGAAGTAATACTACTGTCTACTACTGTCTACTACTGTCTACTACTGTCTACTACTGAAGTAATACTACTGTCTACTACTGTCTACTACTGTCTACTACTGTAGTCAGACTACTGTCTACTACTGTCTACTACTGTCTTCTACTGTCTACTACTGTCTACTACTGAAGTCATACTACTGTCTACTACTGTCTACTACTGTCTACTACTGTAGTCATACTACTGTCTACTACTGTCTACTACTGAAGTCATACTACTGTCTACTACTGAAGTCATACTACTGTCTACTACTGAAGTAATACTACTGTCTACTACTGAAGTCATACTACTGTCTACTACTGAAGTCATACTACTGTCTACTACTGTCTTCTACTGAAGTAATCCTACTGTCTACTACTGAAGTCATACTACTGTCTACTACTGTCTACTACTGAAGTAATACTATTGTCTACTACTGTCTACTACTGTCTACTACTGAAGTAATACTACTGTCTACTACTGAAGTCATAGTACTGTCTACTACTGTCTACTACTGAAGTCATACTACTGTCTACTACTGAAGTCATACTACTGTCTACTACTGAAGTCATACTACTGTCTACTACTGTCTACTACTGAAGTCATACAAGTGTCTACTACTGTCTGCTACTGTCTTCTACTGAAGTCATACTACTGTCTACTACTGTCTACTACTGTCTACTACTGAAGTCATACTACTGTCTACTACTGTCTACTACTGAAGTCATACTACTGACTACTACTGTAGTCATACTACTGTCTACTACTGAAGTCATACTACTGTCTAATACTGTCTACGACTGAAGTCATACTACTGTCTACTACTGTCTACTACTGTCTACTACTGAAGTAATACTACTGTCTACTACTGAAGTCATACTACTGTCTACTACTGTCTTCTACTGAAGTCATACTACTGTCTACTACTGAAGTCATACTACTGTCTACTACTGAAGTCATACTACTGTCTACTACTGAAGTAATACTATTGTCTACTACTGTCTACTACTGAAGTCATACTATTGTCTACTACTGTCTACTACTGAAGTCATACTACTGTCTACTACTGAAGTCATACTACTGTCTACTACTGAAGTCATACTACTGTCTACTACTGTCTACTACTGAAGTAATACTATTGTCTACTACTGTCTACTACTGAAGTCATACTATTGTCTACTACTGTCTACTACTGAAGTAATACTATTGTCTACTACTGTCTACTACTGAAGTCATACTACTGTCTACTACTGTCTACTACTGAAGTCATACTACTGTCTACTACTGAAGTCATACTACTGTCTACTACTGTCTTCTACTGAAGTCATGCTACTGTCTACTACTGTCTACTACTGAAGTCATACTACTGTCTACTACTGTCTACTACTGAAGTCATACTAGTGTCTACTACTGAAGTCATACTACTGTCTACTACTGTCTTCTACTGAAGTCATACTACTGTCTACTACTGTCTACTACTGAAGTCATACTACTGTCTACTACTGTCTACTACTGAAGTCATACTACTGTCTACTACTGTCTACTACTGAAGTCATACTACTGTCTACTACTGAAGTAATACTACTGTCTACTACTGTCTACTACTGTAGTCATACTACTGTCTACTACTGAAGTCATACTATTGTCTACTACTGTCTACTACTGAAGTCATACTACTGTCTACTACTGTCTTCTACTGAAGTCATACTACTGTCTACTACCGTCTACTACTGAAGTCATACTACTGTCTACATCTGTCTACTACTGAAGTAATACTACTGTCTACTACTGAAGTCATAATACTGTCTACTACTGTAGTCATACTACTGTCTACTACTGTCTACTACTGTCTACTACTGAAGTCATACTACTGTCTACTACTGTCTACTACTGAAGTAATACTACTGTCTACTACTGAAGTCATACTACTGTCTTCTACTGAAGTAATACTACTGTCTACTACTGAAGTCATACTACTGTCTACTACTGAAGTCAGACTACTGTCTACTACTGTCTACTACTGTAGTCATACTACTGTCTACTACTGAAGTCATACTACTGTCTACTACTGTAGTCAGACTACTGTCTACTACTGTCTACTACTGTAGTCAGACTATTGTCTACTACTGTCTACTACTGTAGTCAGACTACTGTCTACTACTGTCTACTACTGAAGTCATACTACTGTCTACTACTGTCTACTACTGAAGTAATACTATTGTCTACTACTGAAGTCATACTACTGTCTACTACTGTCTACTACTGAAGTAATACTATTGTCTACTACTGAAGTCATACTACTGTCTACTACTGTCTACTACTGAAGTAATACTACTGTCTACTACTGAAGTAATACTACTGTCTACTACTGAAGTCATACTACTCTCTACTACTGTCTACTACTGAAGTAATACTATTGTCTACTACTGAAGTCATACTACTGTCTACTACTGAAGTCATACTACTGTCTACTACTGAAGTCATACTACTGTCTACTACTGTCTACTACTGAAGTAATACTACTGTCTTCTACTGTCTACTACTGAAGTAATACTAATGTCTACTACTGTCTACTACTGAAGTCATACTAATGTCTACTACTGTCTACTACTGAAGTCATACTACTGTCTACTACTGAAGTCATACTACTGTCTACTACTGAAGTCATACTACTGTCTACTACTGTCTACTACTGAAGTAATACTATTGTCTACTACTGTCTACTACTGAAGTCATACTACTGTCTACTACTGAAGTCATACTACTGTCTACTACTGAAGTAATACTATTGTCTACTACTGTAGTCATACTACTGTCTACTACTGTCTACTACTAAAATAATACTACTGTCTACTACTGAAGTCATACTACTGTCTTCTACTGTCTACTACTGAAGTAATACTACTGAAGTCATACTTTTGTCTACTACTGAAGTCATACTACTGTCTACTACTCTCTACTACTGAAGTAATACTACTGTCTACTACTGAAGTCATACTACTGTCTACTACTGTCTACTATTGAAGTAATACTATTGTCTACTACTGAAGTCATACTACTGTCTACTACTGAAGTAATACTATTGTCTACTACTGTAGTCATACTACTGTCTACTACTGAAGTAATACTACTTTCTACTACTGAAGTCATACTACTGTCTTCTACTGTCTACTACTGAAGTCATACTACTGTCTACTACTGAAGTCATACTACTGTCTTCTACTGTCTACTACTGAAGTAATACTATTGTCTACTACTGAAGTCATACTACTGTCTACTACTGTCTACTACTGAAGTAATACTACTGTCTACTACTGAAGTCATAGTACTGTCTACTACTGAAGTAATACTATTGTCTACTACTGAAGTCATACTACTGTCTACTACTGAAGTAATACTATTGTCTACTACTGTAGTCATACTACTGTCTACTACTGAAGTAATACTACTGTCTACTACTGAAGTCATACTACTGTCTTCTACTGAAGTCATACTATTGTCTACTACTGAAGTCATAATATTGTCTACTACTGAAGTCAGACTACTGTCTACTACTGAAGTCATACTACTGTCTACTACTGTCTACTACTGTCTACTACTGTAGTCATACTACTGTCTTCTACTGTCTACTACTGTCTACTACTGAAGTCATACTACTGTCTACTACTGTAGTCATACTACTGTCTACTACTGAAGTCATACAACTGTCTACTACTGTCTACTACTGTCTACTACTGTCTACTACTGTCTACTACTGAAGTAATACTACTGTCTACTACTGTCTACTACTGTCTACTACTGTCTACTACTGAAGTCATACTACTGTCTACTATTGTCTACTACTGTCTACTACTGTCTACTACTGAAGTCATACTACTGTCTACTACTGTCTACTACTGAAGTCATACTACTGTCTACTACTGTCTACTACTGAAGTAATACTACTGTCTACTACTGTCTACTACTGAAGTAATACTACTGTCTACTACTGTCTACTACTGTCTACTACTGAAGTAATACTACTGTCTACTACTGTCTACTACTGTCTACTACTGAAGTAATACTACTGTCTACTACTGTCTACTACTGTCTACTACTGTCTACTACTGAAGTAATACTACTGTCTACTACTGTCTACTACTGTCTACTACTGTAGTCAGACTACTGTCTACTACTGTCTACTACTGTCTTCTACTGTCTACTACTGTCTACTACTGAAGTCATACTACTGTCTACTACTGTCTACTACTGTCTACTACTGTAGTCATACTACTGTCTACTACTGTCTACTACTGAAGTCATACTACTGTCTACTACTGAAGTCATACTACTGTCTACTACTGAAGTAATACTACTGTCTACTACTGAAGTCATACTACTGTCTACTACTGAAGTCATACTACTGTCTACTACTGTCTTCTACTGAAGTAATCCTACTGTCTACTACTGAAGTCATACTACTGTCTACTACTGTCTACTACTGAAGTAATACTATTGTCTACTACTGTCTACTACTGTCTACTACTGAAGTAATACTACTGTCTACTACTGAAGTCATAGTACTGTCTACTACTGTCTACTACTGAAGTCATACTACTGTTTACTACTGAAGTCATACTACTGTCTACTACTGAAGTCATACTACTGTCTACTACTGTCTACTACTGAAGTCATACAAGTGTCTACTACTGTCTGCTACTGTCTTCTACTGAAGTCATACTACTGTCTACTACTGTCTACTACTGTCTACTACTGAAGTCATACTACTGTCTACTACTGTCTACTACTGAAGTCATACTACTGACTACTACTGTAGTCATACTACTGTCTACTACTGAAGTCATACTACTGTCTAATACTGTCTACGACTGAAGTCATACTACTGTCTACTACTGTCTACTACTGTCTACTACTGAAGTAATACTACTGTCTACTACTGAAGTCATACTACTGTCTACTACTGTCTTCTACTGAAGTCATACTACTGTCTACTACTGAAGTCATACTACTGTCTACTACTGAAGTCATACTACTGTCTACTACTGAAGTAATACTATTGTCTACTACTGTCTACTACTGAAGTAATACTACTGAAGTCATACTTTTGTCTACTACTGAAGTCATACTACTGTCTACTACTCTCTACTACTGAAGTAATACTACTGTCTACTACTGAAGTCATACTACTGTCTACTACTGTCTACTATTGAAGTAATACTATTGTCTACTACTGAAGTCATACTACTGTCTACTACTGAAGTAATACTATTGTCTACTACTGTAGTCATACTACTGTCTACTACTGAAGTAATACTACTTTCTACTACTGAAGTCATACTACTGTCTTCTACTGTCTACTACTGAAGTCATACTACTGTCTACTACTGAAGTCATACTACTGTCTTCTACTGTCTACTACTGAAGTAATACTATTGTCTACTACTGAAGTCATACTACTGTCTACTACTGTCTACTACTGAAGTAATACTACTGTCTACTACTGAAGTCATAGTACTGTCTACTACTGAAGTAATACTATTGTCTACTACTGAAGTCATACTACTGTCTACTACTGAAGTAATACTATTGTCTACTACTGTAGTCATACTACTGTCTACTACTGAAGTAATACTACTGTCTACTACTGAAGTCATACTACTGTCTTCTACTGAAGTCATACTATTGTCTACTACTGAAGTCATAATATTGTCTACTACTGAAGTCAGACTACTGTCTACTACTGAAGTCATACTACTGTCTACTACTGTCTACTACTGTCTACTACTGTAGTCATACTACTGTCTTCTACTGTCTACTACTGTCTACTACTGAAGTCATACTACTGTCTACTACTGTAGTCATACTACTGTCTACTACTGAAGTCATACAACTGTCTACTACTGTCTACTACTGTCTACTACTGTCTACTACTGTCTACTACTGAAGTAATACTACTGTCTACTACTGTCTACTACTGTCTACTACTGTCTACTACTGAAGTCATACTACTGTCTACTATTGTCTACTACTGTCTACTACTGTCTACTACTGAAGTCATACTACTGTCTACTACTGTCTACTACTGAAGTCATACTACTGTCTACTACTGTCTACTACTGAAGTAATACTACTGTCTACTACTGTCTACTACTGAAGTAATACTACTGTCTACTACTGTCTACTACTGTCTACTACTGAAGTAATACTACTGTCTACTACTGTCTACTACTGTCTACTACTGAAGTAATACTACTGTCTACTACTGTCTACTACTGTCTACTACTGTCTACTACTGAAGTAATACTACTGTCTACTACTGTCTACTACTGTCTACTACTGTAGTCAGACTACTGTCTACTACTGTCTACTACTGTCTTCTACTGTCTACTACTGTCTACTACTGAAGTCATACTACTGTCTACTACTGTCTACTACTGTCTACTACTGTAGTCATACTACTGTCTACTACTGTCTACTACTGAAGTCATACTACTGTCTACTACTGAAGTCATACTACTGTCTACTACTGAAGTAATACTACTGTCTACTACTGAAGTCATACTACTGTCTACTACTGAAGTCATACTACTGTCTACTACTGTCTTCTACTGAAGTAATCCTACTGTCTACTACTGAAGTCATACTACTGTCTACTACTGTCTACTACTGAAGTAATACTATTGTCTACTACTGTCTACTACTGTCTACTACTGAAGTAATACTACTGTCTACTACTGAAGTCATAGTACTGTCTACTACTGTCTACTACTGAAGTCATACTACTGTTTACTACTGAAGTCATACTACTGTCTACTACTGAAGTCATACTACTGTCTACTACTGTCTACTACTGAAGTCATACAAGTGTCTACTACTGTCTGCTACTGTCTTCTACTGAAGTCATACTACTGTCTACTACTGTCTACTACTGTCTACTACTGAAGTCATACTACTGTCTACTACTGTCTACTACTGAAGTCATACTACTGACTACTACTGTAGTCATACTACTGTCTACTACTGAAGTCATACTACTGTCTAATACTGTCTACGACTGAAGTCATACTACTGTCTACTACTGTCTACTACTGTCTACTACTGAAGTAATACTACTGTCTACTACTGAAGTCATACTACTGTCTACTACTGTCTTCTACTGAAGTCATACTACTGTCTACTACTGAAGTCATACTACTGTCTACTACTGAAGTCATACTACTGTCTACTACTGAAGTAATACTATTGTCTACTACTGTCTACTACTGAAGTCATACTATTGTCTACTACTGTCTACTACTGAAGTCATACTACTGTCTACTACTGAAGTCATACTACTGTCTACTACTGAAGTCATACTACTGTCTACTACTGTCTACTACTGAAGTAATACTATTGTCTACTACTGTCTACTACTGAAGTCATACTATTGTCTACTACTGTCTACTACTGAAGTAATACTATTGTCTACTACTGTCTACTACTGAAGTCATACTACTGTCTACTACTGTCTACTACTGAAGTCATACTACTGTCTACTACTGAAGTCATACTACTGTCTACTACTGTCTTCTACTGAAGTCATGCTACTGTCTACTACTGTCTACTACTGAAGTCATACTACTGTCTACTACTGTCTACTACTGAAGTCATACTAGTGTCTACTACTGAAGTCATACTACTGTCTACTACTGTCTTCTACTGAAGTCATACTACTGTCTACTACTGTCTACTACTGAAGTCATACTACTGTCTACTACTGTCTACTACTGAAGTCATACTACTGTCTACTACTGTCTACTACTGAAGTCATACTACTGTCTACTACTGAAGTAATACTACTGTCTACTACTGTCTACTACTGTAGTCATACTACTGTCTACTACTGAAGTCATACTATTGTCTACTACTGTCTACTACTGAAGTCATACTACTGTCTACTACTGTCTTCTACTGAAGTCATACTACTGTCTACTACCGTCTACTACTGAAGTCATACTACTGTCTACATCTGTCTACTACTGAAGTAATACTACTGTCTACTACTGAAGTCATAATACTGTCTACTACTGTAGTCATACTACTGTCTACTACTGTCTACTACTGTCTACTACTGAAGTCATACTACTGTCTACTACTGTCTACTACTGAAGTAATACTACTGTCTACTACTGAAGTCATACTACTGTCTTCTACTGAAGTAATACTACTGTCTACTACTGAAGTCATACTACTGTCTACTACTGTCTACTACTGAAGTCAGACTACTGTCTACTACTGTCTACTACTGTAGTCATACTACTGTCTACTACTGAAGTCATACTACTGTCTACTACTGTAGTCAGACTACTGTCTACTACTGTCTACTACTGTAGTCAGACTATTGTCTACTACTGTCTACTACTGTAGTCAGACTACTGTCTACTACTGTCTACTACTGAAGTCATACTACTGTCTACTACTGTCTACTACTGAAGTAATACTATTGTCTACTACTGAAGTCATACTACTGTCTACTACTGTCTACTACTGAAGTAATACTATTGTCTACTACTGAAGTCATACTACTGTCTACTACTGTCTACTACTGAAGTAATACTACTGTCTACTACTGAAGTAATACTACTGTCTACTACTGAAGTCATACTACTCTCTACTACTGTCTACTACTGAAGTAATACTATTGTCTACTACTGAAGTCATACTACTGTCTACTACTGAAGTCATACTACTGTCTACTACTGAAGTCATACTACTGTCTACTACTGTCTACTACTGAAGTAATACTACTGTCTTCTACTGTCTACTACTGAAGTAATACTAATGTCTACTACTGTCTACTACTGAAGTCATACTAATGTCTACTACTGTCTACTACTGAAGTCATACTACTGTCTACTACTGAAGTCATACTACTGTCTACTACTGAAGTCATACTACTGTCTACTACTGTCTACTACTGAAGTAATACTATTGTCTACTACTGTCTACTACTGAAGTCATACTACTGTCTACTACTGAAGTCATACTACTGTCTACTACTGAAGTAATACTATTGTCTACTACTGTAGTCATACTACTGTCTACTACTGTCTACTACTAAAATAATACTACTGTCTACTACTGAAGTCATACTACTGTCTTCTACTGTCTACTACTGAAGTAATACTACTGAAGTCATACTTTTGTCTACTACTGAAGTCATACTACTGTCTACTACTCTCTACTACTGAAGTAATACTACTGTCTACTACTGAAGTCATACTACTGTCTACTACTGTCTACTATTGAAGTAATACTATTGTCTACTACTGAAGTCATACTACTGTCTACTACTGAAGTAATACTATTGTCTACTACTGTAGTCATACTACTGTCTACTACTGAAGTAATACTACTTTCTACTACTGAAGTCATACTACTGTCTTCTACTGTCTACTACTGAAGTCATACTACTGTCTACTACTGAAGTCATACTACTGTCTTCTACTGTCTACTACTGAAGTAATACTATTGTCTACTACTGAAGTCATACTACTGTCTACTACTGTCTACTACTGAAGTAATACTACTGTCTACTACTGAAGTCATAGTACTGTCTACTACTGAAGTAATACTATTGTCTACTACTGAAGTCATACTACTGTCTACTACTGAAGTAATACTATTGTCTACTACTGTAGTCATACTACTGTCTACTACTGAAGTAATACTACTGTCTACTACTGAAGTCATACTACTGTCTTCTACTGAAGTCATACTATTGTCTACTACTGAAGTCATACTATTGTCTACTACTGAAGTCATACTACTGTCTACTACTGAAGTCATACTACTGTCTACTACTGTCTACTACTGTAGTCATACTACTGTCTACTACTGAAGTAATACTACTGTCTACTACTGAAGTCATACTACTGTCTACTACTGTAGTCATACTACTGTCTACTATTGTCTACTACTGAAGTCATACTACTGTCTACTACTGAAGTAATACTATTGTCTACTACTGAAGTCATACTACTGTCTTCTACTGTCTACTACTGAAGTAATACTACTGTCTACTACTGAAGTCATACTACTGTCTACTATTGTCTACTACTGAAGTCATACTACTGTCTACTACTGAAGTAATACTACTGTCTACTACTGAAGTCATACTACTGTCTACTACTGTCTACCACTGTCTACTACTGTCTACTACTGTCTTCTACTGTCTACTACTGTCTACTACTGTCTACTACTGAAGTCATACTACTGTCTACTACTGTCTACTACTGTCTACTACTGAAGTCATACTACTGTCTACTACTGTCATACTACTGTCTACTATTGAAGTTATACTACTGTCTACTACTGTCTACTACTGTCTACTACTGTCTACTACTGAAGTCATACTACTGTCTACTACTGTCTACTACTGTCTACTACTGAAGTCATACTACTGTCTACTACTGTCTACTACTGTCTACTACTGAAGTAATACTACTGTCTACTACTGAAGTCATACTACTGTCTACTACTGTCTACTACTGAAGTAATACTACTGTCTACTACTGAAGTCACACTATTGTCTACTACTGAAGTCATACTACTGTCTACTACTGAAGTCATACTATTGTCTACTACTGTCTACTACTGAAGTAATACTACTGTCTACTACTGAAGTCATACTACTGTCTTCTACTGTCTACTACTGAAGTAATACTACTGTCTACTACTGAAGTAATACTAGTGTCTACTACTGTAGTCATACTACTGTCTACTACTGTCTACTACTGAAGTAATACTACTGTCTACTACTGAAGTCATACTACTGTCTACTACTGAAGTCATACTACTGTCTACTACTCTCTACTACTGAAGTAATACTACTGTCTACTACTGAAGTCATACTACTGTCTACTACTGAAGTAATACTATTGTCTACTACTGTCTACCTCTGAAGTCATACTATTGTCTACTACTGAAGTCATACTACTGTCTACTACTCTCTACTACTGAAGTAATACTACTGTCTACTACTGAAGTAATACTACTGTCTACTACTGAAGTCATACTACTGTCTACTACTGTCTACTACTGAAGTGAAACTACTGTCTACTACTGTCTACTACTGAAGTCATACTACTGTCTACTACTGAAGTCATATTACTGTCTACTACTGTCTACTACTGTAGTCATACTACTGTCTACTACTGAAGTAATACTATTGTCTACTACTGTCTACTACTGAAGTCATACTATTGTCTACTACTGTCTACTACTGTCTACTACTGTCTACTACTGTAGTCATACTACTGTCTACTACTGAAGTCATACTACTGTCTACTACTGTCTACTACTGTAGTCATACTACTGTCTACTACTGAAGTCATACTATTGTCTACTACTGTCTACTACTGAAGTCATACTATTGTCTACTACTGTCTACTACTGAAGTCATACTATTGTCTACTACTGTCTACTACTGTCTACTACTGTCTACTACTGAAGTCATACTACTGTCTACTACTGTCTACTACTGAAGTGATACTACTGTCTACTACTGTCTACTACTGAAGTCATACTACTGTCTACTACTGTCTTCTACTGTCTACTATTGTCTACTACTGTCTACTACTGAAGTCATACTACTGTCTACTACTGAAGTCATACTACTGTCTACTACTGTCTACTACTGAAGTCATACTACTGTCTACTACTGTCTACTACTGAAGTCATACTACTGTCTACTACTGAAGTCATACTACTGTCTACTACTGAAGTCATACTACTGTCTACTACTGAAGTAATACTACTGTCTACTACTGTCTTCTAATGAAGTCATACTACTGTCTACTACTGTCTACTACTGAAGTCATACTACTGTCTACCACTGTCTACTACTGAAGTCATACTACTGTCTACTACTGTCTACTACTGAAGTCATACTACTGTCTACTACTGTCTACTACTGAAGTCATACTACTGTCTACTACTGAAGTAATACTACTGTCTACTACTGAAGTCATACTACTGTCTACTACTGTCTACTACTGAAGTCATACTACTGTCTACTACTGTCTACTACTGTCTACTACTGAAGTCATACTACTGTCTACTACTGTCTACTACTGAAGTCATACTACTGTCTACTACTGTCTACTACTGAAGTCATACTACTGTCTACTACTGTCTTCTACTGAAGTCATACTATTGTCTACTACTGTCTACTACTGAAGTCATACTACTGTCTACTACTGTCTACTACTGTCTACTACTGTCTACTACTGTCTACTACTGAAGTAATACTACTGTCTACTACTGAAGTAATACTACTGTCTACTACTGAAGTCATACTACTGTCTACTACTGAAGTAATACTACTGTCTACTACTGAAGTCATACTACTGTCTACTACTGACTACTACTGAAGTCATACTACTGTCTACTACTGTCTACTACTGTCTACTACTGTAGTCATACTACTGTCTACTACTGTCTTCTACTGAAGTCATACTACTGTCTACTACTGTAGTCATACTACTGTCTACTACTGTCTTCTACTGAAGTCATACTACTGTCTACTACTGTAGTCATACTACTGTCTACTACTGAAGTCATACTACTGTCTACTACTGTAGTCATACTACTGTCTACTACTGTCTACTACTGAAGTAATACTACTGTCTACTACTGAAATAATACTACTGTCTACTACAGTCTACTACTGTAGTCATACTACTGTTTACTACTGTCTACTACTGAAGTCATACTACTGTCTTCTACTGTCTACTACTGTCTACTACTGTAGTCATACTACTGTCTACTACTGAAGTCATACTACTGTCTACTACTGTCTACTACTGAAGTCATACTACTGTCTACTACTGAAGTAATACTACTGTCTTCTACTGAAGTAATACTACTGTCTACTACTGTAGTCATACTACTGTCTACTACTGAAGTCATACTACTGTCTACTACTGTAGTCATACTACTGTCTACTACTGTCTACTACTGAAGTAATACTACTGTCTACTACTGAAGTAATACTACTGTCTACTACTGTCTACTACTGAAGTAATACTACTGTCTACTACTGTCTACTACTGAAGTCATACTACTGTCTACTACTGAAGTAATACTATTGTCTACTACTGTAGTCATACTACTGTCTAATACTGAAGTAATACTATTGTCTACTACTGAAGTCATACTACTGTCTACTACTGAAGTAATACTACTGTCTACTACTGTCTGCTACTGTCTACTACTGTAGTCAGACTACTGTCTACTACTGTCTACTACTGAAGTAATACTACTATCTACTACTGTCTACTACTGAAGTCATACTACTGTCTACTACTGAAGTAATACTATTGTCTACTACTGTAGTCATACTACTGTCTACTACTGAAGTAATACTACTGTCTACTACTGTCTGCTACTGAAGTCATACTGCTGTCTACTACTGTCTACTACTGTCTACTACTGAAGTTATACTACTGTCTACTACTGTCTACTACTGAAGTAATACTACTGTCTACTACTGTCTACTACTGAAGTCATACTACTGTCTACTACTGTCTACTACTGTCTACTCCTGTCTACTACTGTCTACTACTGAAGTAATACTACTGTCTACTACTGTCTACTACTGAAGTCATACTACTGTCTACTACTGAAGTAATACTATTGTCTTCTACTGTAGTCATACTACTGTCTAATACTGAAGTAATACTACTGTCTACTACTGAAGTCATACTACTGTCTACTACTGTCTACTTCTGTAGTCATACTACTGTCTACTGCTGAATCGTAATACTATACTATACTGTTTACTACTGAATCTTACTAGTGTCTACTACTGAATCATACTTCTATACTACTGTCTTCTACTGAATCATA